>NW_025215326.1:69161-84907 GCF_004010195.1 Chiloscyllium plagiosum
CAGCACACACACACCCCTGTCCTGGGATCACCACTTGGGGCACACCGGGAAGTGAACAAAAACCCAGAACACACACCGCTGTCCATGGATCACCACATGGGGTACTCCGGAAAGTGAACAGCAGCCCAGCACACACACACACCCCTGTCCATGGATCACCACATGGGGCACACCGTGAAGTGAACAAAATCTCAGGACACACTCACCCCTGTCCATGGATCACCACATGGGGCACACCGGGAAGTGATCAAGAGCCCAACACACACCTCCCTATCCATGGATCACCACATGGGGCACACCGGGAAGTGAACAATAACACAGAACACACACATCCCTGTCCATGGATCTCCACATGGCGCACACTGGGAAGTGAGCAATAGCCCAGCACACACACACTCCTGTCCAAGGATCACCACAAGGGGCACACCGGGAAGTGAACAATAGCCCAGCACACACACACCTCCCTGTCCATGGATCAACACATGGGGCACACCGGGAAGTGATCAAGAGCCCAACACATACCTCCCTGTCCATGGATCACCACATGGGGCACACCGGGAAGTGAACAATAACACAGAACACACACAACCCTGTCCATGGATCTCCACATGGCGCACACTGGGAAGTGAATAATAGCCCAGCACACACACACCTCCCTGTCCATGGATCACCACATAGGGCACCCCAGGAAGTGAGCAATAGCCCAGCACACACACACTCCTGTCCAAGGATCACCATATGGGCCACACCAGGAAGTGAACAATAGCCCAGCACGCACACGCCCCTGTCCATGGATCACCACATGTGGCATACAAGGAAGTGAACAGTCGCCCAGGACAAACACACCCCTGTCCATGGATCACCACATGGGACACACCGGGAAGTGAACAATAACCCAACACACACACACCCCTGTCCATGGATCACCACATGGGGCACACCGGGAAATGAGCAATAAACCAGTGCACACTCCCCTGTCCATGGATCACCACATGGGACACACCGGGAGGTGTACAGTAGCCCAGGACAGACACACCACTGTCCATGGATCAACACATGGGACACACCAGGAAGTGAGCAAAAGCCCAGCACATACTCACCTCCCTGTCCATGGATCACCACATGGGGCAACCAGGAAGTGAACAACAGCCCAGCACATACACCTCCCTCTTCATGGATCACCACGTGGGGAACACCAGGAAGTGAACACGAACACAGCACACACACACCCCTGTCCAGGGATCACCACTTGGGGCACACCGGGAAGTGAACAAAAACCAAGCACACACACCGCTGTCCATGGATCACCACTTGGGGTACTCCGGGAAGTGAACAGCAGCCCAGCACACACACACACCCCTGTCCATAGATCAGCATGTGGGACACACCGGGAAGTGAACAATAGCCCAGCACACACAAACTCCTGTCCATGGTTCACCACATGGGGCACACCGTAAAGTGAACAAAATCCCAGGACACACTCACCCCTGTCCATGGATCACCACATGGGGCACACCGGGAAGTGATCAAGAGCCCAACACACACCTCCCTGTCCATGGATCACCACATGGGGCACACCGGGATGTGAACAATAACACAGAACACACACACCCCTGTCCATGGATCTCCACATGGGGCACACTGGGAAGTGAACAATAGCCCAGCACACACACACCTCCCTGTCCATGGATCACCACATGGGGCAACCAGGAAGTGAACAACAGCCCAGCACATACACCTCCCTCTTCATGGATCACCACGTGGGGAACACCAGGAAGTGAACACGAACACAGCACACACACACCCCTGTCCAGGGATCACCACTTGGGGCACACCGGGAAGTGAACAAAAACCAAGCACACACACCGCTGTCCATGGATCACCACTTGGGGTACTCCGGGAAGTGAACAGCAGCCCAGCACACACACACACCCCTGTCCATAGATCAGCATGTGGGACACACCGGGAAGTGAACAATAGCCCAGCACACACACACCTCCCTGTCCATGGATCACCACATAGGGCACCAGCCCAGTATACACACGCCCCTGTCCATAGATCACCCCATGGGACACAGCGGGTAGTGAACAAAAGCCCAGCACACACACACCCCTGTACATGGATCACCACATGGGGCACACTGGGAAGTGAACAGCAGCCAAATACACACACCCCTGTCCATGGATCACCACATTGGAAACACAGGGAAGTGAACAATAGCCCAGCACACACACACTAATGTTCATGGATCACCACGTGGGTCAACCCGGAAAGGGAACAGCAGCCCAGTATACACACGCCCCTGTCCATAGATCACCCCATGGGACACAGCGGGTAGTGAACAAAAGCCCAGCACACACACACCCCTGTACATGGATCACCACATGGGGCACACTGGGAAGTGAACACTAATCCAGCACACACACCTTCCTGTCCTTGGATCACCACAGGGGGCACATCGGGAAGTGAACAATAGCCCAGCACACACACACTAATGTCTATGGACCACCGCATGGGGCAAACCGGAAAGGGAACAGCAGCCCAGTATACACACGCCCCTGTCCATAGATCACCCCATGGGACACAGCGGGTAGTGAACAAAAGCCCAGCACACACACACCCCTGTACATGGATCACCACATGGGGCACACTGGGAAGTGAACAGCAGCCAAATACACACACCCCTGTCCATGGATCACCACATTGGAAACACCGGGAAGTGAACAATAGCCCAGCTCACACACCTCCCTGTCCATGGATCACCACATGAGGCACCCCAGGAAGTGAGCAATAGCCCAGCACACACACACAATCCTGTCCGTGGATCACCACATGGGGCACACTGGGAAGTGAACAGCAGCCAAATACACACACCCCTGTCCATGGATCACCACATTGGAAACACAGGGAAGTGAACAATAGCCCAGCACACACACACTAATGTCTATGGACCACCGCATGGGGCAAACCGGAAAGGGAACAGCAGCCCAGTATACACACGCCCCTGTCCATAGATCACCCCATGGGACACAGCGGGTAGTGAACAAAAGCCCAGCACACACACACCCCTGTACATGGATCACCACATGGGGCACACTGGGAAGTGAACACTAATCCAGCACACACACCTTCCTGTCCTTGGATCACCACAGGGGGCACATCGGGAAGTGAACAATAGCCCAGCACACACACACCTCCCTGTCCATGGATCACCACATGAGGCACCAGAGGAAGTGAGCAATAGCCCAGCACACACACAAAATCCTGTCCAAGGATCACCACGAGGGGCACACCTGGAAGTGAACAGCAGCCCAGCACACACACACCCCTGTCCATAGATCACCACATGGGACTCGCCGGGAAGTGAACAATAGACCAGCACACACCCCCCCCCGTCCATGGATCACCACATGGGGCACACCGGGAAGTGAACAATAGCCCAGCACACACACCTCCCTGTCCATGAATCACCACATGGAGCACACCTGGAAGTGAACAGCAGCCCAGCACACACACACCTCCCTGTCCATGGATCACCACATGAGGCACCACAGGAAGTGAGCAATAGCCCAGCACACACACACCCCTGTCCATGGATCAGCACATGGGGCACACCCTGTAGTGAACTGCAGCCCAGCAGACACACACCCCTGTCCATAGATCACCACATTGGACACACCGGGAAGTGAACAATAGCCCAGCACACACACACTCCTGTCCAGGGATCACCACAAGGGGCACACCGGGAAGTGAACAATAGCCCAGCACACACACACCTCCCTGTCCATGGATCACCACATGGGGCACCCCAGGAAGTGAGCAATAACCCAGCACACACACACAATCGTGTCCAAGGATCACCACAAGGTGCACACCTGGAAGTGAACAGCAGCCCAGCACACACACACCTCCCTGTCCATGGATCACCACATGGAGCACACCAGGAAGTGAGCAATAGCCCAGCACACACACACTCCTGTCCATGGATCAGCACATGGGGCACACCGTGTAGTGAACAGCAGCTCAGCAGACACACACCCCTGTCCATAGATCACCACATTGGACACATCGGGAAGTGAACAATAGCCCAGCACACACACACCCCTGTCTATGGAACACCACATGGGGCACACTGGGAAGTGAACAGCAGCCAAACACACACACCCCTGTCCATGGATCACCACATGGGGAACACCGGGAAGTGAGCAATAGCCCAGCACACACACACTCCTGTCCATGGATTACCACAAAGGGCATACCGGGAAGTAAACAATTGCCCAGCACACACACCTCCCTGTCCATGGATCACCACATGGAGCACACAGGGAAGTGAACAGAAGCCCAGCACACACCTCCCTGTCCATGGATCACCACATGGGGAACACCGGGAAGTGAACAATAGCCCAGCACACACACCTTCCTGTCCATGGATCACCACATGGGGCACACCAGGAAGTGAGCAATAGCCCAGCACACACACTCCCCTGTCCATGGATCTCCACATGAGGCACACCGGGAAGTGAACAATAGCTCAGAACACACACACCTCCCTGTCCATGGATCACCACATGGAGCACACCAGGAAGTGAACAATAGCCCAGCATACACGCACCCCTGTCCATCGATCAGCACCTGTGACACACTGGGAAGTGAACAATAACCCAGCACACACACATCCCTGTCCATGGATCACCACATGGGGCACCCCGGGAAGTGAACAATAGCCCAGCACACACACACCTCCCTGTCCATGGATCACCACATGGAGCACACCGGGAAGTGAACCGCAGCCCGGAACACACCTCCCTGTCCATGGATCACCACATGGGGAACACCGGGAAGTGAACAATAGCCCAGCACACACACCTCCCTGTATATGGATCACCACATGGGGCACACCGGGTAGTGAGCAAAAGCCCAGCACACACACACCCCTGTCCATGGATCATCACGTGGGGAACACCGGGAAGTGAACACTAACCCAGCACACACACCTTTTTGTCCTTGGATCACCACTTGGGGCACACCGGGAAGTGAACAAAAACCCAGCACACGCACCGCTGTCGATCGATCACCACATGGGGCACACCGGAAAGTGAACAGCAGCCCAGCACACACCTCCCTGTCCATGGATCATCACATGGGACTCACCGGGAAGTGAACAATAGCCCAGCACACACACACCCCTGTCCATGGATCACCACATGGGGCACACAGGGATGTGAACAATAGCCCAGCACACACAACTCCCTGTCCATGGATCAACACATGGCGCACACCGTGAAGTGAACAGCAGCCCAGCAGACACACACCCCTGTCCATAGATCTCCACATTGGACACACCGGGAAGTGAACAATAGCCGAGCACACACACCCCCCGGTCCATGGATCACCCCACATGGGGCACACTGGGAAGTGAAGAGCAGCCAAACACATACATCCCTGTCCATGGATCACAACATGGGGCAGACCGGGAAGTGAACAATAACCCAGGAAACACACACCCCTGTCCATGGTTCACCACATGGAGCACTCCGCGTAGTGAACAAGAGCTCAGCACACACCTCCCTGTCCATAGATCACCAGATAGGGCACACCGGGAAGTGAACAATAACCCAACACACACACATCCCTGTCCATGGTTCAACACATGGGGCACACCGGGAAGTGAACAATAGCCCAGCACACACACACCTCCCTGTCCATGGATCACCACATGGGGCACACCGGGATGTGAACAATAGCCCAGCACACACACCTCCCTGTCCATGGATCAATACATGGGGCACACCGTGAAGTGAACAGCAGCCCAGCATACACACACCCCTGTCCATAGATCACCACATTGGACACACCGGGAAGTGAACAATAGCCCAGCACACACACACCCCTGTCTATGGATCACCACATGGGGCACACTGGGAAGTGAAGAGCAGCCAAACACACACATCCCTGTCCATGGATCACCACATTGGACACACCGGGAAGTGAACAATAGCCCAGCACACACACAACCCTGTCCATAGATCACCAAATAGGGCACACCGGGAGGTGAACAATAACCCAGCACACACACACCCCTGTCCATGGATCACCACATGGGGCACACCGGGACGTGAACAATAGCCCAGCACACACACACCTCCCTGTCCATGGATCACCACATGGGGCACACCAGGAAGTGAGCAATAGCCCAGCACACACACACACCTGTCCATGGATTACCACAAGGGGCATACCGGGAAGTGAACAATAGCCCAGCACACACACCTCCCTGTCCATGGATCACCACATGGAGCACACCGAGAAGTGAACCGCAGCCCAGCACACACCTCCCTGTCCATGGATCTCCACATGGGGAACACCGGGAAGTGAACAATAGCCCAGCACACCTCGCTGTCCATGGATCACCACATGGGGCACACCAGGAAGTGAGCAATAGCCCAGCACACACATTCCCCTGTCCATGGTTCTCCACAGGAGGCACACTTGGAAGTGAACAATAGCTCAGAACACACAAACCTCCCTGTCCATGGATCACCACATGGAGCACACCGGGAAGTGAACAATAGCCCACCATACATGCACCCCTGTCCATCGATCAGCACATGGGACACACCGGGAAGTGAACAATAACCCAGCACACACACACCCCTGTCCATGGATCACCACATGGGGCACACCGGGAAGTGAGCAATAGCCCAGCACACACACACTCCTGTCCATGGATTACAACAAAGGGCATACCGGGAAGTGAACAATAGCCCAGCACACACCTCCCTGTCCATGGATCACCACATGGAGCACACCGGGAAGTGAACCGCAGCCCAGCACACACACACCTCCCTGTCCATGGATCACCACATGGGGAACACCGGGAAGTGAACAATAGCCCAGCACACACACCTTCCTGTACATGGATCACCACATGGGGCACACCGGGTAGTGAACAAAAGCCCAGCACACACACACCCCTGTCCATGGATATCCACGTGGGGATCACCGGGAAGTGAACACTAACCCAGCACACACACCTTTTTGTCCTTGGATCACCACTTGGGGCACACCGGGAAGTGAACAAAAATCCAGCACACGCACCGCTGTCGATGGATCACCACATGGGGCACACCGGGAAGTGAACATGAGCCCAGCACACACACACACCCCTGTCCATAGATCAGAACATGGGACACACCGGGAAGTGAAAAATAGCGCAGCACACACACACCCCTGTCCATGGATCACCACATGGGGCACACCGGGAAGTGAACAAAATCCCAGGACACACTCACCCCTGTCCATGGATCACCACATGGGGCACACCGGGAAGTGATCAAGAGCCCAACACACACCTCCCTGTCCATGGATCACCACATGGGGCACACCGGGATGTGAACAATAACACAGAACACACACACCCCTGTCCATGGATCACCACATGGGGCACACTGGGAAGTGAACAATAGCCCAGCACACACACACCTCCCTGTCCATGGATCACCACAAGGGGCACATCGGGAAGTGATCAATAGCCCAGCACACACACACCTCCCTGTCCATGGATCACCACATGGGGCACCCCAGGAAGTGAGCAATAGCCCAGCACACACACACAATCCTGTCCAAGGATCACCACAAGGGGCACACCTGGAAGTGAACAGCAGCCCAGCACACACACACCCCTGTCCATAGATCACCACATGGGACTCGCCGGAAAGTGAAGAATAGCCCAGCACACCCCCCCCCCCCCCCCGTCCTTGGATCACCACATGGGGCACACCAGGAAGTGAGCAATAGCCCAGCACACACACACTCCTGTCCATGGATCAGCACATGGGGCACACCGTGTAGTGAACAGCAGCCCAGCAGACACACACCCCTGTCCATGGATCACCACATGGAGCACTCCGGGAAGTGAACAAGAGCCCAGCACACACCTCCCTGTCCATAGATCACCAAATAGGGCACACCGGGAAGTGAACAATAACCCAACACACACACCTCCCTCTTCATCGATCACCACATGTGCACACCAGGAAGTGAACAATTGCCCAGCACACACACGTCCCTGTCCATGGATCACCACATGAGGCATACCAGGAAGTGGACCATAACCCAACACACACACCCCTGTCCATGGATCACCATGGGGCATACTGGGAAGTGAACAGCAGCCAAACACACACACCCCTGTCCATGGATCACAACATGGGGCAGACCGGGAGGTGAACAATAAGCCAGGACACACGCACGCCTGTTCATGGATCACCACATGGAGAACTCCGGGAAGTGAACAAAAGCTCAGCACACACCTCCCTGTCCATAGATCACCAAATATGGCACACCGGGAAGTGAACAATAACCCAGCACACACAGATCCCTGTCCATGGATCACCACATGCGGCACACCGGGAAGTGAACAATAGACCAGCACACACACACCTCCCTGTCCATGGATCACCAAATGGGGCAAACTGGGATGTGAACAATAGCCCAGCACACACACCTCCCTGTCCATGGATCAACACATGGGGCACACCGTGAAGTGAACAGCAGCCCAGCAGACACACACCCCTGTTCATATATCACCACATTGGACACACCGGGAAGTGAACAATAACCCAGCACACACTCACCCCTGTCCATGGATCACCACATGGGGCACACCGGGAAGTGAACAATAGCCCAGCACACACACACCTCCCTGTCCATGGATCACCACATGGGGCACACCAGGAAGTGAGCAATAGCCCAGCACACACACACTCCTGTCCATGGATTACCACAAGGGGCATACCTGGAAGTGAACAATAGCCCAGCACACACCTCCCTGTCCATGGATCACCACATGGAGCACACCGGGAAGTGAACCGCAGCCCAGCACTCACCTACCTGTCCATGGATCACCACATGGAACACCGGGAAGTGAACAATAGCCCAGCACACCTCCCTGTCCATGGATCACCACATGGAGCACACCAGGAAGTGAGCAATAGCCCAGCATACACGCACCCCTGTCCATCGATCAGCACATGGGACACACCGGGAAGTGAACAATAACCCAGCACACACACACCCCTGTCCATGGATCACCACATGGGGCACACCGGGAAGTGAACAATAGCCCAGCACACACACACTTCCCTGTCCATGGATCACCACATGGGGCACACCAGGAAGTGAGCAATAGCCCAGCACACAATCACTCCTGTCCATGGATCACCACATGGAGCACACCGGGAAGTGAACCGCAGCCCAGCACACACCTCCCTGTCCATGAATCACCACATGGGGAACACCGGGAAGTGAACAATAGCCCAGCACACCTCCCTGTCCATGGATCAGCACATGGGGCACACCGGGAAATGTACAATAGCCCAGCACACACACACCTCCCTGTCTATGTATCACCACATGAGGCATACCGGGAAGTGAACAATAACCCAGCACGCACACACCCCTGTCCATGGATCACCACATGGTGCACACCGGGAAGTGAACACAATCCAAACGCACACTCCCCTCTTCATGCATCACCACATGCGGCACACTGGGAAGTGATCAGCAGCCAAATACACACACACCCCTGCCCATGGAGCAGTACATGAGATACTCCGGGAAGTGAGCAACAGTCAAACACATGCACTCGTGTCCATGGATCACCACATGGTGCACACCATGCAGTGAACAACAATCCAGCACACACCTCACTGTCTATGGAGTCTGACATATGACACACCGGGAAGTGTGCAACAGTCAAACAGACACCCCTGTCCATGGAGTACCACATGAGACACACGACGAAGTGAACAACAGCCCAGCACTGACCTCCTTGTCTATGGACAACCACATGGAACACACCTGGAAGTGAACAATACCCCAGCACACACACCCCTGTCTATGGAGCACCACATGGAACACACCGGGAAGTGAACAGCAGTCTGACACATACCATTTCATTGTTTCTGAGCTTCGCAATGCCAGCTCTCGATACACTAGGGATCCAAATGGGACCCACAGCCGGGACATTCAGGAGACCACGAGCCATTAGTTTTGCACACTGTTTCTGAGCTTCATAATGATTTCCCCGGGATTCCAGGGATACGAGCACCACCGGCCAGGTTAAGGTACAGAAGGTCGGATTTTCATGTTACAACTGGATGATTACTTGATCGACAAGTTCAGTAAACGTGGCTCTTCTCAGACAAATAGGATTAACTGGATGAGTAGTACTTTTTTAGGTCCAATAACAAAAATAAAAATATGAAGTAAATGTGCTGACAAATCAGCTGAAATCCACGTCACAGAATCAGACACCATAATCCAGATGATTTATCTGTGCAGCATGTAGCAGTGTTCAGACCAGGCTAGTGTACTGCTCAATACAATCCAGCAATCTGTGCAGACCACGCCAGTCCATAAACTACCTCACAAGCACTGGGAGCTATGCAGTGAACAGCAGTGAATTGTTATGTAAACCAGGAGCATTTACCCTCCCAGCATGTAGATCAGTGTACGCCACCCCAGGGCATGGATCTGTAAACCAGGAGCAGTTACCCTACCAGCATGTAGAGCTGTGTCCACTGCCCCAGTGCATTGTTCAGTAACACTGTGTTAGATCACTGTCCAGCGAGGGGAAACCTGCAGCCCATGCTGGAAGTGTCAGGATGTGCAGCTCCAATCCATTTGCAGCTCCATGTCTCCATTGTATCAATGGATGTAGAATATCTCAAGAGGAAGGAGGAAAATGACTTAGGGTTAACTAGGCAAGGATCAGACAAGGCTCCCGAGGGTTACAAGGTAGTCAGGAAAGAAGTGAAGAATAATCTCAGGAGAGCGAGAAGCGGGCATGAAAAAAAAACTTGGTGAGTAGGATTAAAGTAAAATTAAGATGTTCTATACTTTTGTGAGGAACGAGATGATTGCTTTAGTGAGGGTAGGGCTCATCAGGATAGTGGAGGGTACTTGCGCCAGGAGTCGGAGGAGGTAGGGGAACATAGAACATAAAACACTACAGCGCAGTACAGTCCCTTCGGCCCTCGATGTTGCGCCAACCTGTCATACCAAACTGAAGCCTACCTAACTTACACTATTCCATGTACATCCATATGCTTGTCCACTGCGGACTTAAATGTACTTAAAGTTGGCGAATCTACTACTGTTGCAGGCAAAACATTCCAAAGCTCTCTCTTTAGGTCTTTCCTGGCTACCTTGTAACCCTCAAGTGCCCTAACTGAGCCTTCACATCCCATCCTAACATAAGTCATCGTCCTCCTCTTGACCAGAGATTCCACTTCATTCGTAAACCACCGCTCCCGCACTCTACAGCTTTCTCCCTGCCTGACAGGTACATACATATCTAGGACACACAGTAGCTTTTCCTTGAATAAGCTCCACATTTCTAATGTGCTCATCCCCAGCAGTTTCCTTCCCCATCATATGCTTCCTAAATCTTGCCTAATGGCATCGTAACTGCCTTTCCCCCAGCTGTAACTCTTGCCCAGTGGTATACACCTATCCCTTTCTATCACTAAAGTAAACGTAACAGAATTGGATTGCTATCAACAAAGTGCTCACCTACTTCCAAGTCTAACACCTGACCAGGCTCATTACCCAGTATCAAAATTAATGTGGCTTCGCCCCTTGTTGGGCTGCCTATATACTGTGTCAGGAAGCCCTCCTGCACACACTGGACAAAATCTGACCCCTCTATAGTACTCGTACTATAGTGTTCCTGTTCAATATTTCAAAAGTTGAAGTTCCCCATTACATCTACCCTGTCTCTGTCACTCCTATCGAGAATCATCTTTGCTATCCTTTCCTATACATCTCTGGAACTATTCGGAGGCCTATCAAAAACTCCCAACGGGGTGACCTCTCCTTTCCTGTTTCTAACTTCAGCCCATACCACCTCAGTTGACGAGTCCTCAACCATCTTTTCTGCAACTGCAATACTGTCCTTGACCAACAATGTAACATCTACCCCTCTTTTACCATCTTCTCTGTTCTTCCTGAAACATCTAAATCCTGGAACCAGCAACAACTATTCCTGTCCCTGCTCTATCCATGTCTCCGAAATGGCCACAACATCGAAGTCCCAGGTACCAACCCATGCTGCAAGTTCACCCACCTTATTCCGAATGCTCCTGGCGTTGAAGTAGACACACTTCAAACCAACTTCTTGCTTGCCAGCGCCATCTTGCGTCCCTGAAACTTGATTTTAGACCTCCCTACTCTCAACCCTTTCTATACTCGAACTACAATTTTGGTTCCCATCCCCCTGCTGGATTAGTTTAAACCCACCCCAATAGCCTTAGCGAATTCCACTCCCCCCTAGGAGATTGGTACCCCTCTAGTTCAGATGAAGCCCTCCTGCTTGTAGAGTTCTCACCTACCCCAGAAAGAGCCCCAATTATCCAAGAATACAAAACCCTCCCTCCTGCACCATCCCTGTAGCCACGTGTTCACCTTCTCTCTCTCCCTATTCCTTGCCTCACCAGCACGTGGCACGGGCAAGAAACCAGAGCCAACAACTCTGTTTGTCCTAGCTCTAAGGTTCCATCCTAGCTCCCTGACTTTCTGCCTTTAATCCCCATCTCTCTTCCTACCTGTGTCGTTGGTGCCTACGTGGACCACGACTTGGGGCTGCTCCCTCTCCTCCTTAAGGATCCCAAAAACACGATCAGTGACATCACGAACTCTGGCACCTGGGAGGCAACACACCAACCGTGAGTCTTTCTCGTCCCCACAGAACCTCCTATCTGTCCCCCTAACTATGGAGTCCCCAATGACTACTGCTCTGATCCTCTTCCCCTTTCCCGTCTGAGCAGCAGGGACAGACGCTGTGCCAGATCCCTCTACCCCACTGCTTTCCCCTGGTAAGTCCCCGCCCCATAGTATCCAAAACGGTATATTTATTGTTGAGGTGAATGGCCACAGGGTTATCGCTGCACTGCCTGCCGGGTCCCTTTCTGTCCCCTGACTGTAATCCATTTACCTTTTTCTAGTACCTGAAGAGTGACTACCTCCCTGTAACTCCACTCAATAACCCCCTCTGCCTCCCAAATGATCCGAAGTTCATCCAGCTCCAGCTCCAGTTCCATAACGCGGTTTTCAAGGAGCTGGAGTCAGGTGCACTTACAGCAGATGAAGTCAGCAGGGACACTGGTGGTGAACCTTACCTCCCACATTCTGCAGGAGGAACATTCAACTGCCCTCACCTCCATTTCCACTAGTCTAAATTCCCAAAGAGACTGTTGAAAAAAAATAAGGAATAAAAAACTCGTTAACTTCCCAAGCTGTGGCACAGGTACGTTGTTTTTGGTTAAAGGAGGAGGATGGGTGCTTTTACAGATTATAAGGCAAGGTGAGATTTTCTGGGTGTTTGGTTTAATTCACAAACAGGTTCATTGCTGTGGCGTAACAGCACACTTGGAACATTGTGTTCAGTTCTGGTCGCCTTGTTATAGGATAATGTAGAAGCTATAGTGAGGGTGCAGAGGAATCCCAAGGGATCAACAGAAATATTGGCACACACCACACGATCGAGTGAAATATTGAGGAAGTCACCACCCGAAAAATAAATACTGGCAGATTCTGCATGTCTGTATAAACGTCAATGTGTCAGTGTTTGTGGTGTGCCTGTACTGATGCCTGTATATCTGTGTGTGCACGTGCATCAGTGTATTGGCATTTCTCTCTGTGTACTTTTGTATCTGTTTGACTGCACCAGTCTCTATGTGAGCCTGTGTATCTATATGCATATCTTTGTGTATCTGCGTGTCTCTGTGCGTATCCGTGTGCACAGCGGATCTGCCAGCCTCTGTGGTGTTTAGAGTTATGCAATGTCCGCCTCTGCTGGCCTTCACACTCTACTGCATTGATGGCAGTGAAGGGAGAAAACCGTAAGGGATTCAGTCTAGGAAGTGGGGAGAGGGAGGTAGATTATAGCACCATCCAAACTGACAGCACCATCTGCACATGCACACACACACACACACTGTTGGGTATAGGGAGGATCATAATTGTACTGAGGACACTTAGAGTGGCGAATGCGCCTGAGTAATATCTGTGCTCTCTCTGCAATGTGAAAGTGATTTGTCTTTGAAGATTATTCGTTACACAGAGTGTACATCTTAAAGAATATTTCCACTGCAACTGCATCCAAGCAACTCT
Source organism: Chiloscyllium plagiosum (assembly GCF_004010195.1). Classification (NCBI taxonomy): domain Eukaryota; kingdom Metazoa; phylum Chordata; class Chondrichthyes; order Orectolobiformes; family Hemiscylliidae; genus Chiloscyllium; species Chiloscyllium plagiosum. Next base: position 83,337 of record NW_025215326.1, read on the forward strand.
GACCAAATCATCTGTAAGGTGATGTGATGAATTCATTACATGTTCTTTAAATTGAAATATTCTATAATTCACCCCTACAAGGTGTCAGTGAGAAAGGATTGAAAAGACCTGAAACTGACCCAGTGGTGATGGTAATATATCTAGGTATCAGAAAAAACTGTTCTGTGCATCGAAAGATATTTGCAAAACCAAACAGCCGTGCAATGTGAGAGATTCACAGTATTTGATGTCCTCTGATAGAAAAAAAAACTGACACTTGTGCAGTGGCATGGGGAGACCAGCAGAGGGTGGTGGCATTGTATGACTATAAACTTAACAGGGACAGACGTCGAGGTGGAAGAGGGGAGTAAGGGTTTATCTCAATTTCCATGGATTTACCCTCAAAATCACAGAGCCATCATTTCACAGAGATGTACACAAACGTGCATAGACACATTAAACACACAACACGCATACATACAGATATGGACAGTTACACACAAACACATGCACACGCCCGCGCACAGACACTGTGTTTTCTTTAAGATAGAGATAAGTACGTTTTTCATGAATAAGGGAAACAATAGTCAGTTGGTGAAGGTAAGGGAATGTGTCTGAGAAACATTTTAACCGTGATCAAATGGAACAGCAGATCCAAAGAGCTAAATGGCCTAATTCTGTTCCAATTTCCTATTTTGAGAAGGGATTCATTATGGAATTCGAATTTGAATGCCGATTACTGGGTCAAATGTAGGATTCGTAGCAGTGTGGAGGAACAAACGGATCTGGGGTCCATGTCTGTAGTTGTCTCAGTTGCCACCTAAGTTGATAGGGTTGTTAAGAAGGCGTATGGTGTGTTGGTTTTCATTAGAAGGGGGACTGAGTTGAAGAGCCGCAAGATTATGCTGCAGGTCTATAAAGCTCTGGTGAGACCACATTTGAAATGTTCTGGTCGCTTCAGTAAAGAAAGGATATGGAAGCTTTAGAGCGGGTGCAGAGGAGATTTACCAGAATGCTGCCTGGACTCGAGGGCTTGTCTTATGAAGAAAGGTTGAGGGAGCTATGGCTTTTTTCATTGGAGTAAAGAAGGATGAGAGGTAACTTGATAGAGCTGAACAAGATGGTAAGAGTTACAAACAGAGTAAATAGCCAGAGACGTCTTCCCACGAATGATTGTCACGAGGTGAGCATAATTTTAAGGTGTTTGGAGAAAGGTTTTGGAAGATGTCAAAGGCAGTGAGACACCAGCCTCCCCTCTCTCTCCCCACAAACCGGGCCACAGGTACACTGAGACAGCTGTGCTACCACTGAGATATCATGTCCCTCTCCCCCTCCCCCCGAAAGGTTTTGGAAGATGTCAAAGGCAGTGAGACACCAGCCTCCCCTCTCTCTCCCCACAAACCGGGCCACAGGTACACTGAGACAGCTGTGCTACCACTGAGATATCATGTCCCTCTCCCCCTCCCCCCCCGCAACCGGTGTTCCTGGTACTGTGAGACAGCCGTGCTAACCACAGAGACACCATGCCCTCCTCCCCTCCCCCAAAGCCAGGTCCCTGGTTCTGTGAGACAGCCGTGCTAACCACTGAGACA
>NW_025215326.1:88189-92762 GCF_004010195.1 Chiloscyllium plagiosum
TCAAACTTGAAAGTTGAGTACAGGATTAAAGACAGGATTCTTGGCAGTGTGTAGGAACAGCGGGATCTTGGTGTGCAGATGCATAGATCCCTTAAAATTTCCATCCAGGTGGACAGGGTTGTTAAGAAAGCATATGGTGTTTTGGCTTTCATTAACAGGGGGATTGAGTTTAAGAGACGTGAGATCTTGTTGCAGCTCCATTTACTCATACCCCTATACTTATTCTCCCATTTCCTCATACTCCGACACTGAATTCTCCTGCTTTTTCATATAACAATACTAATTCTGCCATTTCCTCATATCCCAGTATGATTCTCTCATTTTCTGATGCCCGAGTTCAAATCTCGCATTTAGGAGTGAATTAGCCCTACTCGAATTCAACATTTTAATGGTGACTTGCACCAAATATCTAATTTAGGTCCACTCCGGACCACTTCTTCCATTAACTATGTAGCTGCAATGATTCTCCCATGTCGTGGTCCATTGCTATAATTCTCCAATTTTGGCGTTTACTGCATCAAATTCTTAAATTGCCAATTCTGCACTAATCCACCCTTTCGTCATGATCTGAAGAAACTCTCCCACTGAGTATTGCCTTGCCCCAACTCTCCTGTTTTGCTGTTTCCTGACATACATCTTCCACATAATGGTTTACTGCTCAAGGTTTTTTCCATTTTTCTTGCCCTGCATCGAATGGCCACTTTCCAGCACTTTACAAAATTTCTCCGACTTACTGATTCCTGCCCGTGTTCTCCCATTTAAATATGCTCTGTTCCAAATCTGCATGCTTTAAGAACCCCAAACGAATTCTCGAATTCAATATTGCCCTGAAACAATTCTCATGTTCATTGATACCCAAACCAACTTCTCCCAGTGTGGGGAACCCCACTCTTACTCTCTGAGATAGTGCTGCCATACCCCAATTCGCTGTTAAAGTTCCACTGTGCAATTTTTCCATTTTGTGGTTCGTGCAACAATTGTCCCAAATACAGCTTCACTTCCGTGCACCATTCTACCATTTTCGAATCCTGCACGAATCTTCTTTTCGTCAGCAACTGCACCTCCACCACATTTAATATTATTCAGCACCAGTTCTCCCACGTTTACCACCAATTCTCTACTTTCGTGACATCGGCACCACTCTCCCATTATTGATGCCCTGCGTCAATTGTCCCATTGCGTTGTTTCCTGATACACTTCCTGCACGTATGGATTCCCTGCTACACAGTTTCTTTTTTCATTTCTTGGTGGGCGGACTCGAATTTCGACTTTACTGCTGCTTGCAAAATTTTCCTTCTCAATGATTCCATTCCCCTATTCTTCCAATTAGAGGTTTTCTGCTCAAATTCTTTAATGAATAGGCAATTTGTACTAGTTTTCCAATGTAATGGCACTGTGCAACAATTCTCCCATTTACTGATACCCAACAATTCTCCCACTGCCTGACACCCTGACACCCTGACGCCTGTCGTGGAAATTTAATCGACTCGAATCAACTGCTGGCAAGAGCAAAGGAAAGGCTCCCATGCCTCGGACATAATTGTTTTTATGTTTTCCGAAGCTTTTTTATGAACTCGGCTGCTCGCAAGGCCAGGTGAAATTTTTGCAAAGTTCCACAAAGACAAGCTGACTCCTCGACGCAGAATTCAGCAAAGTATTTCCATACTTCAGCGAAGTATTACATTTTGCAAACCATTCTCTGACAGTATTCACAGTAAATGTTAATTTTGTCAATTTTCCATTACATTTTCCAGTTTTTTGTCAGTTTACAATAAGGACAACAACCAAAAAAAAGCCAGATAGCTATACATCAAAAATAATTTATGAATACCAGGCATTTCCTCAGACACCACCTAACTCTAACAAAGCTTTGTCGTGGTTTTTCCACTTCCCTGGTTTGTCCGATACACAGCCCATCTTCACACATCACATTCGTCAACTTCGCTGTAGGGTGCGGACAAGCAATCGGATCTTCCTTCTTTGGGGCCACAGACAGTTTAACATTTCGTATCCTACTGCATTCATAAGCAAGTGTGTAGGCAGGTACACAACTAGGGGCTTATTCAAAGCAGTATGAGTAAGACCAGTCCTACAACTCGTAGAACGATATGGGTCCCATCCTCCATAAGGGACGTGAGCCATGGGGAGCAGGATTCATCTGCTCGTGGAGGCGGTCGTATAGCTGCCTCCATACCATTCATTAAGCCAGTAATATTTTGGGACTCATCAGGAACATTAATACTGCATGAGGTACCTAACGTTTTGCAGACACCCACTCTCTCGGCCGTCAGGATGTCTAGTAAGAATCGATTTTGTGTCACTGCTTCCTAACCGCCATTAACTCAGTGTTAATGAGTGCTAGGCAATCCTCCGTCTCATTTGCGAATAGACCATATGCGAGGATGTTCTGCGAGTGTGTACCCATTCCAATGCAGAGAGATGCCCCTTCGAGTTCGGCAATTGCTACCTTTTAGGGCGAACACTGTTGTGTTGGCGGACAGTATCGCGGTGTAGCAGCACCCCTTTCTCCCCGGTGGAGTGGTGGGATCCTTTCTTGCCACCTGCCCATATTATACCTGCCATCCTGATTAGATTAGATTACTTACAGTGTGGAAACAGGCTTTTCGGCCCAACAAGTCCACACACACCAGCCGAAGCGCAACCCACCGATAGATTTACCTAACACCTAACTCTATGGGCAATTTAGCATGGCCCATTCACCCGACCTGCACATCTTGGTGACTGTGCGAGGAAACTCACGCAGACACAGGGAGAATGTGCAAACTGCAAACTGTCAGTCGCCTGAGTCGGGAATTAAACCGGGTTCTCCGGCGCTGTGAGGCAGCAATGCTAACCACTGTGCCACCGTGCCGCTCATAGTCTGACCATTGATAAAGGAACTAGCAATTTTAATGGTCGTATCATTTGCGTATGTTGCTGTAGAAGAGTCATTGTTCAAGTACAGCATCACGCTACACTGGGAGATACCCAAAATGAGTCTCCCCCGATTGGTTCAAATTCACGTTTGTCCCCTGCAATCCACTATCTGGAATGCTGTGGTCGGTAGCGTGTCAGGCTTGGGGCTGTAGTTAGCCTGGAGTTCGGGTGGTGACACGAGATTTGCCCAAATTGCCCCCCACTATCAGGGTCAGGCTAGTCGCCTCCCGTGGAAGCAGACGGCTGCCATTTCTCCCCAGGCTGTCAGTAATTTGCTGGGCAGTCTACCTTTGGGCTGTGTGCTTTAAATTCGCCCTCTAGCCACTGCCGTCTCCCTTCGGGTTCGGGTGTGTCATTAATGACCTTTGCCCGGCTTGGGGTTAGGTCCATGATCTGGTTTGATTGATTGCCATGCTCCAGTGCTCCTATCGTCTGTAGTACATTCTGCACTGCATCTCGGAGGGCGGGGGAAGGGCGACTGCACCACTATATTCACCTGTCTACAGATGTTGGAGAAGGATCTATCTATTCCACACCACGAGACTGCCTCATTGCTCTTCTCTGTCTTATTCTGATCATAGAATATCTATTTCCCCATGTCAGGTGCCCCTTTTGCCGTGGTGGCTACTACTAAGTGTCAGTCACCGGCGCGGCATGGATCCCTGCATAAATCTTAATGATCGAATTTACAGTCGTCCTTGTTACTGAACGGCTATGGGTCACATGTAAAGATCCACTTCATCCTATCAGTTAAGATAACCGTCAGCTGCTGCATCCCAGACGCCCCTGCCCTGATGAATAGTCCTACCAGGGCGCTTGCCAATAGTGTGAACTGGGGCAGCCCCACATTTGCTTAAGTCTTCTAATAAATACTTGCTCTGAATTGGTTCTGGTGTTGTGCAATGTCTCCTAAGTCCCAGCTGCAAGTTTGTAATGGTTGGCGTGTATCCACGTGGCTGTTCCGGCGATCTTAACAGCTATCTGTGCTGAAAGGCGCACTTGAAACGGTCCCAGCCACCTCTTCGCCTTCCTGTTTTCCCTCCTGAAGTCTTTCGCCACTATTCAGGCTCCAGGTTATAGATCGTACATGTTCCCTTCTGCTGATTGGCGTAGTGCTGTCTTCACTTGATTCTGTATTTGGGCCAGAAGTGTAGAGAGTTTCATGCAGTAACACAACATCTCATCCTCACAGTGGCCTGTTTTCTGGCTTCCCTTACGTCTCGGGACCATTCCTGTGTTTGGCGGCCTACCAAACAAAATCTCAAACGGGCTAAGATTAGCTCTCTCTCTCCTCCTAGATCTCATACGCATTAGCATAATTGGAAGTGCCTTGGTCCATGTCAACCCTAGTTCCTCACAGCATTTTGGCAATTTATTTTTTAAGGTAGAATTTTCTCTTTCCGCTGCTCTACCGCTCGTTTGGTGGTAGGCACAGTGTTATCTCATGTTTATTCCCAAATACTCACTAATCTACTGTAGGGCATAGAACATACAACATAGAAGAATGCAGCGCAGTACAGGCCCTTTGGCCCTCGATGTTGCGTCCATCCAAGCCCACCTAACCTACACGAGCCCACTATCCTCCATATGCCTATCCAATGCCCGCTTAAATCCACCACTGCTACTGGCAGGGCAT
>NW_025215326.1:93191-96502 GCF_004010195.1 Chiloscyllium plagiosum
TCAGTCCTATATCTACCCCCCTTTAATTTAAAGCTATGCCCCCTTGTAATACCCGACTCAATACGCGGGAAAAGGTTCATACTGTCGGCCCTATCTAACCCCCTAATCATCTTGTACACCTCATTCAAGTCACCCCTAAACCTTCTTTTCTCTAATGAAAACAGCCCGAAGTGCCTCAGTCTTTCCTCATACGATTTTTCTTCCATACCAGGCAACATCCTGGTAAACCTCCTCTGCACCCGTTCCAGTGCCTCCACATCCTTCCTATAGTATGGCGACCAAAACTGCACACAATATTCCAGATGCGGCCGCACCAGTGTCTTATACAACTGCATCATGACCTCAGGAGTCCGGAACTCAATTCCTCTACCAATAAAAGCCAGTACGCCATATGCCTTCCTCACCGCACTATTTACCTGGGTGGCAACTTTCAGAGATCTGTGTACATGGACACCAAGATCCCTCTGCTCATCCACACTACCAAGTATCCGACCATTAGCCCAGTACCCCATCTTTTTGTTATTCTTCCCAAAGTGAGTCACCTCACACTTAGCTACATTGTATTCCATTTGCCACCTTTCTGCCCAGCTCTGCAGCTTTTCTATATCCTGCTGTAACCTGCCACATGCTTCCTCACTGTCAACAACTCCTCCGACTTTCGTATCTTCCGCAAACTTGCTCACCCAACCTTCTAACTCCTCTTCCAGGTCATTTATAAAAATGACAAACAGCAATGGTCCCAAAACAGATCCTTGCGGAACACCGCTAGTGACGGCACTCCATGAAGAAACTTTGCCATCAACTACTACCCTCTGTCTTCTTCCATCCAGCCAATTCCTAATCCAAACCTCCAACTCACCCTCCATGCCATATCTCCGTATTTTCTGCAGTAGCCTACCTTGGGGAACCTTATCAAAGGCCTTCCTAAAATCCATATATACCACGTCTACCGCTTTCCCCTCATCAACCTCCTTTGTCACCTTTTCAAAGAATTCAATAAGTTTTGTGAGGCACGACCTGCCCTTCACAAAACCATGCTGACTATCCTTGGTCACATTATTCCTATCCAGATGTGCATAAATCCTATCCCTTACAATTCTCTCTAAGACTTTGCTCACAACAGAAGTGAGACTCACCGGCCTATAGTTACTAGGGTTATCCCTACTCCCCTTCTTGAACAAGGGAACCACATTTGCTAGCCTCCAGTCTCCTGGCACTACTCCTCTAGACAACGAGGACATAAAAATCAAGGTCAATGGCTCTGCAATCTCCTCTCTTGCTTCCCAGAGAATCCTAGGATAAATGCCATCAGGCCCAGGGAACTTATCTATTTTCACCCTTTCCAGATTTTCCAACACATCTTCCCTACATACCTCAAAGCCATCCATTCTACTTAATTGTGACTCAGTATTCACATCGGCAACAATGTCCTGTTCCTGAGTGAATACTGACGAAAAGTATTCATTCAGTGTCTCCCCAATCTCTTCAGCAAATACTTAACTACACCATTATAGACAAATGATGTCCCACTGTCACTACTAAGCCTGGAGTGTAGGTTTGCTCGCTGAGCTGTAGGTTTGATATTCAGACGTTTCATTACCTGGCATATGGAGGTTAGTGTGCTAGTGTAGGTTAGGTGGGCTTGGATCGGCGCAACATCGAGGGCCAAAGGGCTGTACTGCGCTGTATTTTTCTATGTTCTTTGTTCTAGGTAACATCATCAGTGACGAACTCCAAGTGAAGAGAAGCTGTTGTCTCCTGCTTTCTAGTTATATGTTTGTCCAGGATGGGATTCCTGGGGTTTGTGGTGATGCCATTTCCTGTTCGTATTCTGAGGGGTTGATAGATACTATCTAGATATATGTCTTTTTTATGGCGTTGTGATTGGAGTGCTAGGTCTCAAAGAATTCTCTGGCATGTCTTTGCTTAGCCTGTCCCAGGATAGATGTGTTGCCCCAGACGAAATGGTGTTTTTCTTTCATCCGTGCTACGAGGGAGAGAGGGTCGTGTCTTTTTGTGGCTAGCTGGTGTTCTGTATCCTGGGGGATAACTTTCTTCCTGTTTGTCCTGTGTAGTGTTTGTGGCAGTCCTTGCATGGAATTTTGTATATGACGTTGGTTTTGTCCATGGGTTGTACTGGGTCTTTTAAACTTGTTAGTTTTGTTTGAGACTGTTGGTGGGATTCCGAGGGGTCTTAGTAGTCTGGCTGCCACTTCTTAGACTTCATTGATTTATGGAAAGGTCGATAGGGTTTCTGGCTGTGTTAGGTTTACTTGTTGTGGTTTGTTCCTGAGGAATCTGTGGACTGTATTTCTTAAGTATCCGTTCTTCTTGAATACATTGTATAGGTGGTTCTCCTCTGTTTTCCAAAGTTCGTCTGTGCTGAAATGTGTGGTGGTTCGTTGGAATAGTGTTCTGATACAACTTCCTTTTTGCGTGTTGGGATGGTTGCTGGTGTAGTTAAGTATTTGGTCAGTGTTTGTCGGTTTGCTGTATATGCAGACACACCAGAGAATTCCAAGAGGCCTCGCACTCCAATCACAACGCCATAAACAAACACATAGATCGATTTACCATCTGTCAACCCCTCAGAAAATGAATAGGAAATGACATCACCACGAACCCCAGGAACCCCATCCAGGACAAACATATAAATAGAAAGCAGGAGACAACGTCTTCGCTTCTGTTGGAGGTCGCCACTGATGATGTTACCTAGCCAGGTAATGAAACGTCTGGATAACAAACGTACAGCTCAGCGAGCAAACCTACACCCTAAACCTCAACCGGAGCTATAAACCTTCACAAACCTTGGGACTACTAAGCCTCTCAGGGATGCTCAATCTCGGAATTTTTTCAGTTAGGAAAGCTTTGGTTACGGCACTGGCATTCTGTTTTGCCATGGGGAACGCTTGCACCCATTTGGAAAACATATCAACTATTACCAGGGCAATACCTTTTTTTTCCTTCGCAGGGTGTTAGTTCGGTAAAATCCAGTTGTAAATGTTAAAATTGTTTTTGGGGTTTCGGAAGTGCTCCATGACTCATCTGTATTCCCCTCCCCATATTATTGTGGCACAGATAATACATCGTTCACAATATTTTTGGAAGTAATGAGTAAATCCCTCAGTGCACCACTGTGCTGAAATGCTGTCATATCTCCCCTCTTTTGACACATGTTCCTTACCGTGTGTCGGTTTGGCATTGAATGGAAATAATGATCGTGATAGAAAAGGTTTAACACTGGGGCCACACCATACCCCTTACCTCAAACTGCACTCTGTTTTTTCCCACTCAAACGTGTCTTCAAGCCT
>NW_025215327.1:0-7326 GCF_004010195.1 Chiloscyllium plagiosum
ATTCTTTCTAGAAAATGTGCTGATAACATTAATACATGGTGAGACAAAAAGTGCTCAGTTATATAAAGTGAGGCTACAGATTCGAGAGAAGTGTGAAGAATTTATGGTTGCAGTATTGGAAATACTGTCAGATACAGGAATACAATTTGTCCTTGCATAATGATGTAACTGATGTACCGGTAAGCCTGCTACCTACTCTAGTTGCAAAGCCAGTGCAGGCGCAGGAAATTGAAGACATGGAAAATGTTTATCCATGAATTTTCATTGATTGTGCGTTTACAAGATCACAGACGCACAAGCTGAAGCAGATGGTTTCAAAAGGCACAAATAAGGAAGCCGACACAGCTTTACCGAGAGATTTTTGACCAGACAAGTGGGACAGAGAAAGAACAAATAGGTAAAAAATGAAAGTATCTTTAGCTCTGCTAAGTTGATTGAATTACAGCAGAAAGATGAAAAGTTACAACATTTATATTAAAAAGCATATGCAGAGAACGAGAGTGTGTGTTATTACTTAACAACTGATGTCTTAACGAGGAAATGGAGACAATGAACCTTTCAAGCAGATGAGAAATGGGTAGATATTTGTCAAATAGTGTTGCCTTTAGTCATAGGGAGGAAGTGCTGCAAGTGACGCATGACCTCCACTTGGAGATCATTTAGGGGTGTGGAAAACAGAGGCTAAAATACAAAGACATATTTACTGGCCTGGACTACGTAAGGATGTCGTTGAATTTTGCGAGAAGTGTCATACATGTCAGCTAATCAGAACACTAAGTCAATAATAAGACCGGCTCCGTTAATACAGATTCCACATTTGAGGAATCTTTCACAAGTTCCTGTTTGATTGCATAGGTTCCGCACCTCGAAAAAAAAGTGAGAACAAGTATGTATTAACAATATTGAATGTTTAGACGAGATTTCCAGAGGCAATTCCATTACACAATATCGCAGCAAAAACAGCTGCAGAAGAATTACTTTTTAACTGGATCCGAATAGATAGCATTTAAAAGTAAAACAGCATAGAATGAAACAAGAAGCGAATATGAAATCACAAATTCGCAATTTTGCAATTCGGATAAAGGTATTGGTGCTCTGTCCAGTAACAGGTGAGCCTTTAAAAACAAGGTTTAATGGAACTTATCAAATCGAGAAGAAAATAAAGTGAGGTGAATTACTTGATAAGGACTCCAGACAGGACGAAATCGCACATATGTGCTATGTGAATATGCTCAAAAGGTATTTTGATATGGAAGGAAATCAAGAAGAGAATATGTTAATTGCAATAGCATAGAAGGAAAAACCAAGTTCAGAGGATACTAAATTCGGCATTCAGCAAATCAAATTGGGTACTGAGGAAGTTGACAAAAATAGAACATAGAACACAGAAAAATACAGCGGGGTCCAGGCCCTTTGGACCTCGATGTTGCGCCGATCCAAGCCCACCTAACCTACACAAGCCCACTATCCTCCATGTGCCTATCCAATGCCCGTTTAAATGCCCATAATGAGGGAGAGTCCACCACTGCTACTGGCAGGGCATTCCATGAACTCACGACTCGCTGAGTAAAGAATCTACCCCTAACATCTGTCCTATACCTACCATCCCTTAATTTAAAGCTATGCCCCCTCGTAATAGCTGACTCCATACGTGGAAAAAGGTTCTCATGGTCAACCCCATCTCAACCCCTAATGATCTTGTACACCTCTATTAAGTCACCCCTAAAACTTCTTTTTTCCAATGAAAACAGCCCCAAGTGTCTCAGCCTTTCCTCATACGATCTTCCTAACATACCAGGCAACATCCTGGTAAGCCTCCTCTGCACCCGTTCCAGTGTCTCCACATCCTTCCTGTAGTATGGCGACCAAACCTGCACACAATACTCCAGATGCGGCCGCACCAGAGTCTTATACAAATGCAACATGACCTCAGGACTCCGGAACTCAATTCCTCTACCAATAAAAGCCAGTACGCCATATGCCTTCATTACCGCACTATTTACCTGGGTGGCAACTTTCAAAGATCTGTGTACATGGACACCAAGAACCCTCTGCACATCCACACTATCAAGTATCTGTCCATTAGCCCAGTACCCCATCTTTTGATAATGTATAAAATGGAATTTTACACTACTTTAACACTTCCAGATGGTATTGTGATCAGAAAGTTCCCACATGCGTTGCTGCAGGGCACTGTGTTTGCAAAAGGAGTCAGGTGAATTAACTCGTATTGAGTAAGACCAAGCATGGGCTTTGAAATCTGGAAGGCTCTTCGAAAGTTGAACTAAAAGGTAGCAAATCATTCTACAAAGGAGTGCTTCTATGTGATGACTCCTTAATTTCATAGCAAGTCTGCACAAAGGAGAAAGTGGGTTCAGACAGTACATTCAGAAGGATCAGTAGAGGCAAATTAAAAAGGTGCAATGATCAAGTGACATCAACAAAATATATGCAGGATGCATCAGGATTACAAAATAGATATTTAAAAAACCCAATGAGGACATAAAAATCAAGGCCAATGGCTCTGCAATATCCTCCCTCACACTTACCGACATTAATTGATAAATTTTCTTTTATCAATTGATAAGTTGATAAATTATTGTGTTAACTTCACAAAAAGATCGAAATGACCTGAAAGAGTAATTACTATCACATGAGGAGATACGCAGAAATAAACTGGGAAGTATTAAGCTAATTGTGCATGTATGGGATGCTTTTCCGATGAAGCAGCATCCTTATCGACATAACCCTCTAAAGTTGGTACATGTTCAGAAGGAGACAGAGCACATGCTCCAAGATGCGTACTGGAAGTGAGGTACAATGACTTGAGCTCACACACCGTCATGGTGGCAAAGCCAGATGGTATCTGAGGGTTATGTGTGAGGTATTGCAAAGTAATCACTGTTACAAAGACTGATGCCTATCTAATTCCATGGTAGGAGGATAGTACCGCAAACTTGTGACAAGCAACTTACATTTCTCAGTTGGATTTGCTCAGACGATACTGGCAAATATCTCTGTCAGAGATACCAAAGGAAAGTTTGACTATTGGAACACCATTTGGACTTTTTCAGTTGAGTCGTGCAATTTATTATGAGAAACACTCCAGCCACATTTGAGAGACTGGGTAATAAGGTCATTGGCAGATTACCCAACTGTACGGTGTATATTGATGACCTGGTGTTTTTTAGCCAGCTATGGAAGGAGCATCGACAACATTTATCAGACATGTTCGATCGACTTTGGAAGGCAGTTAAACTTAACTCTCGGTGAAATTAGCCCAATAAAGCAGAGATCACAAAACACAGAGCAAAGAAAAAATAACAAACCGTTTATTAACATAGTGATATCGTGGAAAAGAGAATAACTGAGCTGAAACAGCACAGACAGTCTGTTCATGCTGACGAAACACCCTTCCACGAGCTGAGAATCAAGCTGTTCAATGATGCTAATCAAAATAGGGAAAATACAATGGTCTTGATCATCAAGGAATCCAATTAGTGGTAGTCGCAAAACCGTTATCAGAATATCTTGAATATAGATATAATGCAGCATCCTGGCAGCATCAATCAGTTCTTAACGGGATCAGGAGATATCAGTGCTATTCGAGGGTAGATGAGAATATTCCTTTTAAAGCAATAAGGTGTTTAATTGCTTCTCTTCTGTGAGCAAGGTAATCTGGTGCCTCTCTATCTGACCTATCCTTTGTGTGGCTTTGGTATCACTTGGTTATGAGCCTGCCCTTAAGGCTTTGAGACAGCTGTGTGATCGATTCCAAGAAGATTATTGTTAGGTTCTCTTTAGAAGTGTATTCGTTGGACTGAGAGTGACAATGGACATGTCTGGTTTGCCGTGTCAGCCTGCTTTGTCAATGCTGAGGCATTCCGGGAGTTTATATCATGGTTGGGCCATGCTTGATTTTCTGTGTTTTGTGTCGCCATGCTGTGGGTAGGCAGGGTACCAGACTTTTTCGCCACGATTCCCCCTTTTCTATGGGACAGAATGAATAGGGGGCAACGTAGCCAGTTCCAGGGGATTGTCGCGTGGGGAAGGGGATTGTTCGTTATTATAGACATCGCTCTCGGTGTCTGAGCACAACTCAGCAGTGGTTTTCTTGGGGGACGGATGATCCCCCATTTGTTCTGTACTAGCTGATTGGTGACGGGGGCAGGGGGCAGTAGTATGACCCACAGGGGTGAACAGAAGAGTCGGATGGCCATGGTCAGTGCTACACTCCGAGCAATGATAGCAAGGATGGCAATCAGTCCCTGTAGCAGGGATGTACCCCATGAGTCCGGCCAGGCGGCTGCCCAGTCCTATAACTCCCAGTGGTATTCCTGCTCATGCTAGAGAGAAGGCATCTGCTGGATATGCTGGGCCAGGTCCGTGATATCCTCGCGGCGATCAGGGCTTTACGTGTAGCAGTCAGCAACAATGAGGGCGCATGTGCCCCCTTTTCAGTGAGCAGGGAGTCTAAGGTCATCCTATTTTTCAGGGCCACAGTGCGAATGGAAATATCCACCGCATTCAGCTGGGTGAGCACCTCACCTATGGAATTCACCAACTCCTCTATTATGGTGGTGAGTCTGTGGACTTGCATGTGCAACCGCACGGTTGCATGAGAGATGTCTTCACTTAGAGAGCTGCATCAAAGGGCATCAAGGGCTCGTTTGCAACAGGAAGGGGCTTTGGGAAGGTACGGGACTGGGAGTGGTAGATGAATGGTATCACGCACCTTACATACCAACTGCCACCTCAGGACAGCGACAGACAGAGGTAGGCATTGTGGTCACGGATAAAACAGGTGCCATTGTAGGTCCAGAGTTTCCGGGTCAGAATCCTGTCCAGATGGTGAGGAAGGTGGTATTCTGGGTGATCCTTTTGAGGACCTGTTGGTTTATTATGCTGCCTTCTGCTGCGTATCGTCATGCTGAGTGAGATAGAGGAAGGGAGTGAGTGTACTGACTCCAGTCAGCCTCCCATCCAGATGGATGTGTGCTTTATAAATAGATGGATCCTGTAGGTGTCTATTGTTCGGTGGTGTCAGCAATGGTTAGGACTGGGGATTCATCAGAGACGTTGTCGGCCGTGTAAAACCACCCTGTAAATTTGCCCAGGTGGTACCCCGCAGATCACCAGCGGGCTGGGCTGTTGTGTGTTACCGGGGATCGCGAATCTGGGGACGATATCCCTCAGGAGGCATTTTACCACTGTGTATGCATCATTCTTTCTTGTGGAAAACGCTTCCTACCTTTTAGAGAACATGTCGATGATGACGAAGATGTATTTGTAACCCTGTTTTGGGAGCATGTGAGCAAAGTCAATCTCCAAGTGGCTAAAAGTCCCCAAGTAACTGGCAGTCACACCTGGCAACAGGCTTTTATGCATTGTTGTGCAGGCATACGAGGCACTGTGACAGCAAGGCTTATGCAGGGGCAGCAAATACCAGTGCATACCACGATTGTGTGACAGCGTGTAACGTGCCCCTCTTGTCTGCGTGTCCAGCGCTGTGGTCTGCTAGGACGAGTATATGCAGGTGGGCTCTTCGACAAATGATATGGTCTTCGGCGTGTCCAAGCAGCTGTAGGGAATGAGACTGCCCCAATTCTGACTCAACTATCCTGTTTCTGCAGTAGAGCAGCCTGTTCGTCAGTTCGCACTGCTTCCTTGGGATCAGGGAATACAGACGCCTTCGTTATTCTGGAGGCCTATAGCACGTAAGTGGTGGAGTGCAGTGCAGCTTTCCGGGCTGATGTGTCTGCTGAGGCATTACCGACGGTGACAGGGACAGTGGCAGTGATATAAGCAGCACATTTTGAAATCACTGGGGCTAAGGGTAACATGACTGTTTCGAGGAGGTTGGAGATTAGCGCAGCGTGTTACAGTGGCCTCCCTGCTGAAGTGATTAGCCATCTCTGTTTAAGAGTGTACCAAAGTCGTGAAGGATACCACAAGCATAATTGGAGTCAGTGTAAATGTTGGTTGTGTGACCTTTTGCTATGATGCAAACCCGAGTTTGCATGAACAGCTTTGCAGGCTGTGCAGCTGTGCCATTTGGTAATGCAGCGTATTCCAGGATAGTGAACGAGGTGCAGGCGGCATACTCTGCCCGTGTGCGGTGGACCGAGTGCCTGAAGTCGGACCCATCGCAAAGGGCATGAGGTCAGCATTGTCCAACGTTGTATCAGAGAGGTCAGGGCGCGGGGTGACGATCTGTTGCACGGTGTCGAAACAGTCATGGTCATCCGCAGTGGCGTTCTGACTGAGTGGGAGTAGCGTGGCCGGGTTCACGGCAAGAATATCCTGTAGGGAAAGGTTAGCTTTGGAGATTCAAGCGAGCTCATAGCCAGTTCTCCGAATGGCAGTGAAATGCAGCGTTGCTGCTGAATTGAACAGCAGGGATACCAAATGGGAAACCAAACAGTGCATGGGTGATACAGTACGATAAGTGGTGGCCTTTTCTATTGTTACAACAGCTGATGGGACAGCTCTCAAATATGCCAACATTCCTCTTAGAACAGGCGGCACGTGTCCAGGGTTAAAGGCAACAGGGCGCTGGAGATCTCGAGCTATTTAACAAGCGTTAAAAAGCTGGTTGCAAACCCGTCGGACTCATTAACTTGGAGGTAGAACGGCTCAGTATAGTTTGGGACCTGCAGGACAGGAGCAGAGAGTAGTCGCTGTTTAATTTCGACGAATGCGTGTTCCTCCTTAGGCATCGAGTGCAGTTTCGCTGATTGCCGTAGTGGATCGTCAATGGCAAGGTCAGTGATCCAGTGCCTGCAGTAATTTGCCATCCACAGGAAATCCTGCAGCCATGTTCCTGTGGCTCTTGGGGGAAACTAACTAGTGGCTACGATTCTCGCTCTCGTTCGTGCTCTGAGGCCAGATAAGAGTTTTCAGCGCAGGTGGAGGCCAGTAACAAATGGTCCACATATTCGGGGAGGGTGCTGCTGCACGGCAGGTATAGAGTGAAGATGGTATGATATACTGTAACGACATAGACTGCGGTGCTCTCTGTGGAACACTGGGACAGCCATCGTATATAAAAGTCAAAAGGTACCAGCTCTCGGGGACAATTTAATGGAGAAAAAGCATGAGCAGATGTCGATTACAGAAAAAACTGTTTGGCGGAAGCAGGGTGCTTGTGAGTATGGCGTTACTGTCCAAGACCACTGGGGAGAAATGGCGAACAATTGCATTTACAGCCCTCAGATCCTGGACAAAATCCCACTTTTCTGACCACTTGGGTTTTGGATGTGATGGATGGGTGCATTCCAGGAACTTGTTGTAGCAACTGGGGCACCCTGTTGTAAGATGGAGTCA
>NW_025215327.1:8641-12596 GCF_004010195.1 Chiloscyllium plagiosum
GCCCCTGCCTGTGTGTTGACCAGCAGTGTTTTGTTTAGTGTGCCGATTACCATATTTCCAGCACCGTCCTTCATGTAATCCCTTAGGTCTCTGTACTGGCCTTGTGGTGTATTTACGGCAGTCCAGTTGGACATTTCAGAGAATGCCTGCGTCTGTTTTGGCATTGTCAACAGCCCTTTACTGTCCAAGTTACTTAGTATGGTCAAAGAGATTCCAAGGTATGCCAAATGAGATTATGCAGAACATATGTAGGGAGCACGCAGTTCAATAGAATCTGCACAGCCATCTTTTCATTTTCTGCGAATGGAATGCCCGCCAAGGAGTTCCACACCTCAATAAAGCAGGCAATGAAATCGGGCAAGTGCTCGTCTGCTCTAGTCGATACAGCACCAAAGTCGGCTTGCTGTCTTGCCCTGGCCTTGATTGCATCTTTTTGTACGGGGCTGTCCAGCCATTTCTCCCGGTCAGCAGTGGTGTCCATGGGTTGTGTGGGAATTTCAATAGCAGGGCGAATTGTCGTCCAGTGGGTTCCTTACGCGAGCTGCAATAGGATCTGCACATTTTGGGCAGACAGTTGTCAATGGTTCAAATTTGGAATAGACAAATGTAGACTGGCAGTGGGTGCTTCAACGGGTCTTGCAGCATGCATGGGTCCCCACTGCATGAACCCAGGTCTAATCGAGGGGAGTAGAGCCAATCATGATACGTGGAAACTGGCAGCCGGTGCCCTGGATTTTCTGGGCAGCTTCCACGCTTTGTTCTGAGTTTGGGGCTACCATTCGTGCTGGGCAGCTATGACGGTTCGGACCGTGTGGCGTCTGCTGGTAATTGCTGCGAGCTTCTAGTGGGTTTGTGCGGTGATAAATATCCCTCCCCACTTCATTGACAGTGGGTCTTGCTGTGCAGCTGTTAGGGGACGTTTTGGAGAAACGGCGTGGGGCCGTTTCCAATGATATTGGGATCTCCAATATTGCGGCGGTCTTTTTCCTTCATAGGCTGATGCTGTTTGGCATTTTCCCAAACATTTTCAAGACACTGCAGCATATACAGAGTGTCCTGGAGGGCTCCCCGAGCCATCCCGTATTGGCCATGACCCAGTAATCAATCGTATCCAATTTAAAGGTTCATCCACATGGACAATTCCCTCGGGACCAGGTGTAAAGGTTTCCTGTGCAGGGGATACATAATGCCTGTCATCTGTCTCTTTTAGAACGGTGTCTACCGGTGAAGCAGGTGTAACAAGAGCAACTCCAACCTTCGTCTTGAAATTCACGCAGTTACCATGGCTTCTTTGCATCTTCTTGCTCATCTTCGGACCAGGCCGGTCTCATCACGTGTTTGGGGTCACGCAGCTCCCGTAGCTGGCACCTTCCAGCAGAGGGTGGATATCTGTGCACTATGGCGTCTTGGTCGTCGTGGGTTGAGTGCTAAGTGTTGTTTTTGGCTTTCGAGGAAAAAAGAACAGAGAGAGGGTTCATTGAACACACAAGCAGCGAGTGATTGACACGTAAAGCAATAAAGGGTAATCGAGCATGTCCTCACTGAACACAACGTAAACAAACATTTTACGGATGGATTCGGAAAAGACACCTGAAATTCACAGGTCAAGCACTGAGTAATAGCAAAGCAAACAGACACACACAAAACAAACACTCAGAAACCACAGAATAGAAAACAGTAAACAGATAGATCCCCTGCCAATTTCAATTCAAGCTGAGGATATCTCAGTATTAAAGCAAAATTTTAATCCGAAATCTCGCCTTCTATCTTGCCAGACTTCCGTTTGCTGACCGTGTTTCTCCTGGCTGGATCAGCTTGTTGGCACAAGCCCTGGCTCAGGTTGGATCACGCGTCTGCCAAATTAGTTAAAATTTAGTTGATCAATTTAGGACCTTAACCGACTACCTCCTCAGAACAAGTCAGTGGTTGCTGAAAGCTAAATTGTTGCAGCTGTTGGATTTGAATTGTGGCTAACTTCCTGAGTCATCCAACCTTTCACTCGGTCTGACCCACTGTGGCAGAGCTAGCCGCCAGGTGTGAATTGGGATAACTTTAAAATGTCATTTTCACTTAACCTGTTGAGAGGAAAGGGGCTACCGACTACGCCAAATGTTTTGGATAAATATGGCAGGCTGTCTAGATCTAAGTGAGGACTGCAGATGCTGGAGATCGGAGTATAGATGAGAGTGGTGCTCGGAAAGCGCGCCATGTCAGGCAGCATTCGAGGAGGAGGAAAATCGACGTTTCGGGTAAAATAACTTTGTCAGGAATGAAGGCAGGGAGCCTCCGGGGTGAAGAGATAAATGCAAGGGGGCGTGGGGCTGGGGAGAAGGTAGCCAAGTGTATGATAGGTGGATGGGGATGGGATTGAAGGAGACAGGTCAGAGAGGAGAGTCGAGCGGATAGGTGAGAAGAAAGATTGGCAGGTCGGACAGTTCATGAGGATGGTGCTGAGCTGGAAGGTTGGAGCTGGGGTAAGGTAGGGGGAGGGGAAATGAGGAAACTGGTGAAGTCCACATTGATACCCCAGGATTAAAGTGTTCCGAGGTGGAAGATGAGTCCGTCTTCCTCCAGGCGTTGGGTAGTGGGGGAATGGTGGTAGAGGAGGCCCAGGACCTGGAGGTCCTCGGCAGAGTTAGAGGGGGAGTTGACACATTGGGACACGGGCGGTGGGGTTGTTTGGAACGGGTGTCCCGGAGATGTTCCCGAAAGCGCTCTGTGAGAAGGCGTCCAATTTCCCCAATGTAAAGGAGACTAAGTTGGGAGCAACATATACTATAAATGACATTGGTGGATGTGCAGGTAACAATTTGATGGATGAGGAAGGCTCCTTTGGGACCTTAGATGGAAATGAGGGGGGAGGTGTGGGCGCAGGCTTTGCATTTCCTGCGGTGGCACAGGAAGGTGCCAGTAGGAGAGGGTGGGTTGTTGGGGGCGTGGTCCTAACCAGATCATCATGGAGGGAACCGTCTTTGCGGAATGTGTGAAGGGGTGGCGTCTCTGTAGGTCACCGAATCTCGTCTTCGAGTTAAAAATTATGCCAGGTTTTATAATAATGTTGCACAATGAGGTTGAGTAAAATGGGGAAATTACAATATATTTGAAAAGTAACTAATCCAATTACAATTATGCTAATTACAAAGTATCTATCAGACGAATGTTCTGATTGCCAATACAATGTAAATTCCTAGCAGCATCAAACAGTTCTTGATGAGATCAGTTAGTTCCAGCTCTCTTTGAGGTAGGTGAGATTTTCGATTTTGAAGGAGTAATGTGTTTCCATTGTTTCTCTCTGTGAACGAGGTATTTGGGTCTGACCTGCATTTTGTGTGGTTTTGGTATCATTGGTGTACGAGACTGCTCTTTGAGTTTTGGCTCAGCTGTGTTGATCCGGTCCAGGAAGCTAATTGCTGGTTTGATAAAGGGAGTGTATTCTCTGGTCTGCGAGCGACTATGATCATATCTGGTTATCCTTGTCAGATGCCTTGTTCAATGCCGAAGCATTCTGGGTATTTCTTGTCTGGTTTGGACAGGCTTGATTTTCTGTTCTGTTTGGGCAAGTATGGGTAGGCAGGGTGAAAGACCTTTTCCCACATCTAGGATATAAGACGGGGATGGAATTGAACACTTGAGAGAAGATCTGCCAACAAGCTGGTTTAAAAAAGTCTCTCTTCAAAGTACATTTTCGATCAGTAACATGTGATACAGAAATTCCTAACAAGTTTGAAAGAAGACATAGCAAGTTCCGAAGACAAGAACATACGCCTGCCTGGTTTTGACATAAGAATTGTTGTTTCGTAAATCTTAATTGGGAGTTTTATCGGACTAGTATTTGGAAGGGAAGGTAAAAGATAGACTAGTGAACGAAATTGCAGATAGTGGTTAGGTAATTATTCTCTGTTATATTTTAAGAAATAAAGTTGTTATGATTTACTTTTCATAGTTCTTGGCCACT
>NW_025215327.1:13727-23873 GCF_004010195.1 Chiloscyllium plagiosum
TGTGGATGGGATTGAACTGCCAGCTGGTTACTTTTTGAAGAAGATCAACAGCCAATGTGGAAATACTCCTCAATCGAAAAGGAACTATTGAGTTTGGTATCGCCTCACAGCATTTCAATGAAAATTTCACGAACAATATGTTGAAGACCACAATACACTTACATTCCTGGAACGTTTTCAAGATCAGAATATGAGTCTATATCGTTGTAGTTTTATGCTACAGACATTTAGTTTAAAAACAATACACATGTTGTGGGTCAGAAGAATGTAATTACGGCGGATATAACTGATAAAGTTTAGATGAGATTTGTCTTTATTTATTGATTTATGTGTATATAGACATGTATATTGGAAGAAGTTAAGGTGGACTTATGTTAAATTTATCTGTATGATAGGGTAATGTGTTTAAAATAGTAGTGAAAAGAAATGAAAAGCCTTATTCCATTCCGATATTTCTTTTTTTTTTCTCAACGTTGGATGTATTATGAAGATGTGTGAATACATTTAAATGAGTTATAAGCAGGAAATCTACCGGCTCCAGCACTAAATGTGCCCCAAAGAGTAACAATGTAACACTGAGGCAAACTACTTAATTAGTTCGCTGCTTGGAGAATAATACTAATTCGAATTTGGACAAGCAGTTTAAATTATACCAGATGTATGTCAAACTCGAATAATATTTGAAGTGAATATATCGGAAATCTTGAAAGTCAATGACACAATTAGATGCTCTGGAATATTATAACAGGGAAAATTGAACAGTTGAGAGAAAAGGTCATGTCCAAGCATGTAAGATCTGCTTGAAAATAGCTCTCTCTTAAAAGGACCTATTCCATAAGTAATCTGATGCAGACATTCCTAACAAAGAGTAAAGAAGAGCTTTAAAATGTGTTGCTGGAAAACCGCAGCAGGTCAGGCAGCATCAAAGGAACACGAGAATCGACGTTTCGGGCATAAGTCCTTCTTCAGGAAGAAGGGCTTATGCCCGAAACGTCGATTATCCTGTTCCTTTGATGCTGCCTGACCTGCTGCGCTTTTCCAACAACACATTTTAAAGCTCTGATCTCCAGCATCTGCAGTCCTCACTTTCTCCAAGGAGTAAAAAAGACACAGGAAGATCCGGAGACAAGAATTTTGATCCGGGCCACCTGTGCAAGGAAAGCAAACGCTTTTACGATAGGATCAGAGCACGATAGCTACACTCTTAAACAGAATGGCCATCGGTGCTGTACACATATGCGTGTGTGACTCAGTATGTTTTAGTAAATTCACTGGTACTTATTAGAGATGCACAAAAGGCAGTTTCTGCACATATTAATAAAAAGCAAACGGCAAGCTCCCACGCCCGCCCACACAAGATGTCAAAGATTTGCGAACTAAAAGTGAATGTTCTTTGGTCTCAATGTGAAAAGCTCTCGCAGCTGTGTCACATTCATGTCACTTGTTGCTGAATGAATCAGAAAGAAGGAGTATCACCAGATCTGTAACTGTCTCGCTTTGTTATTCAGCTTCCCAACTCGTGGAAGCCTTTTACATTTTCCTGCTCTTTTGTGACTAAACAGAAAGAGACTGGATACAATGTCATTGATAGCCTGTCTGTGATTTCCTCAGCTTCTGTTCCAAACTGGCTTAGGTATGAGGGTACGCATTAATATTAGTCACTCCATGACAGTGCACGTCAAAGGTTCATCTGATATTTTGACAATCTTTCATTCCTGTTGCTGACTGATTGAAGTC
The DNA here is from genome assembly GCF_004010195.1 of Chiloscyllium plagiosum. Taxonomy (NCBI): domain Eukaryota; kingdom Metazoa; phylum Chordata; class Chondrichthyes; order Orectolobiformes; family Hemiscylliidae; genus Chiloscyllium; species Chiloscyllium plagiosum. The sequence goes on from NW_025215327.1 coordinate 15,465, forward strand.
GCTAACATGCTAACTACTCCAAAACATGACTCAAGACTTCCAGTGATGATTGTCGAACGTTGAAAAGCCGCAGACAGCATCCAGAGGAGACCTTTCAGAGTCTACTTCGGGATAGATTTGAGGGAGAGTCTACATTAGGATTCTGCAGTGCACTGTGACACCAGCAATTCAGCCTCTCCCTTGAATTGAAACAGCCGCCTGTGCAAGGTAAGCAAACACAGTACAGCTTTTATGGAAGGATCAGAGCACGGTAACTACTCTCTGGAACGGAATGGCTGTGGGTGGTATACACATCTGCGCATATTCAGAACCAGTTTGGAGATAACAATGTTTCACACAGTAATTAATTGGAATTGCATTCCTTTTCAACTCTACAGCAGGTATGGGCGAGCAAATTCAAAGATAGGGTTGCTGATGAGCAAAACAAGGAAGAAAACTCCGTTCATATCAATCTAAAGAACTGCCGTCGGAAAAAAGGCTGTTGCTGCCCGTTTCAAACAGGGAACGTTCGCGGGTGAGGCAAATGTAATGCCCAATACACTACAGAAACAAGCCCCGCTGCCAGTTGTTACTCAGAGCACTGAAATTTGCAGCTGTTGAACGCTTCAATCTCTGTTTCCAGTAGCTCGTTGTTGTCCAACGTAGTTGGCAGCATTGAAAGATTAAGAAAATCACATGGAATAGCTCGCAAACGATAGACATGGATGTTGTTAGCGTGGCAAGATTTGCACTGTAGTGCGATTCTGAATAGGATGGCACAACGTTCTCTGCTGCATAGGGCGGAGGCGTAACATTCTGGAATGTGTATAAACTGATTATGTAAGCGTTTTTTTCTCAGGGAGGAGCAAATTGAAAACTAGATACCATTGGATTCAAGTGAGAGGGGTAAAATTTAAAAGGGCCCAGAGGCACATTTCCCACGCAGAAGGTTGTGCATGTATGGAATGAGCTACCAGAGGAAGTGGCGGAGGCTTGTACTCTCAGAAGATTTCAAAGGCACTTAGATGACTCTGTGGATAGGAAAGGTTTATAGCGATATGGACCAATCCTGGTAAATAGGACATAATTAATTTAGACAATGTGGTCAGCATGTACGAGATACGCTGAAGAGTCTGTTTCTATGCTGTGTACTTCAGTGACGCAATGTTGCTTAACCGACTTTATTAGATTATTTTTAGCGGCACTTGCCATCTGTCTCGGTGGCGTAATATTTTAATATGTTCGACTGTTCACCGGAAAGGTAGTATTGTGAAGCACTGCAGAACCGAAGGACTTCTGTACTTTTGCCCCCTGAAATAATCCTTGAAATTATCCCAGATCTTCAGTTGAGAATATTTGCTGCCGGGAGTTACCTCACAAACCGTGTTACCTCATAATATATTGAATGAGTCGGAAAACAGACAACACATAAAGAGTAACACTATCAAAAATGACAAACTAAATGCATTTTCAGTCAAATCAAATTATGAATGCTGTCTGTGAGACTGTCCGAGGGCAATGACCCACAATCTAATCGCACACCTGGCAGCAGGGCAATTCAAAACAGCTTTTCCAAACACACTGGACGCTTTGTGCACCTCAGATTCCCAGAAAGTGCTGAAATGAGATAAAAGAAAGAACAATAATAATGGGCTATGAAAAGTAAATTTTACCAATCACAGTCTTGATTTGATGAGCTTTCTCTTCCGATTAACAATGCGGGAGTGTGTATAGCGTATCAGCAGCATCCGTCTCCTGGACAGAAATTTAAGAACATATGACATTGCAATTAATTGGAATTCTTTTCACATTCAACAGAGCATCAAATAACGACGAGTAGAGTCACTGCAGGACTTTGTTGCACAACAGCGATGAAGTAACAATCTCCTTTCGTTTTCAGTGAACACATAACTTGCCTGGAATATGAAGCCTAAGTGGACTGCTGAAACAGGGGACTTTTCACGTGGAAGGCGAACGTGATCGAGAAGTGCAGCCGCTGACCAAATGGAGAGTCTGCACTCTCCCACAACACAGTTCGGTTTCCAAGAAGGAAATCCAACCTGTTTTGTTGAACTTCAATGGTTCAGCACGCTGCAGCATGATATATGACCTGCACAAATGGCAGCCGTGGTGCTCGCACCCAAACTGCTTAGAGACTGGAACCTAAATCCAGCACTGTAAAATGCTCGGCCACGCGAAAGCATTTTCGTATGGTTCCTTTGGTACTCCTTCAAAACAACAGACGCAAAGTCACAGGGGAAGAGTTCCAGGATCCCTATCCTGCTCGCACTGCTGCTTTGATGTGCCCAGCACAATATCAATTTTGCAGCAGATAATGCTGTCCCTTCAATCCACACAAAAATGAATGCAGAGCTGAACATACCTTCTGAGACTCGATCGAGCTACAAATGTAATGCGTGTTAGTGAACGTCTGAAAAATGAATACAGGGTGAGTTAGAACATGGAGACTCCAGACCTATGCCTATGTGACTCTTGCAGCTCTTAAACCAGTATGTGCAGTTCCTCCGAGGGATACGGAAGTACATAACTTCTGTGTTTCTGAACGTTCTATCCCGGGCAATATTCTAAACAAAGAGTGAAGTATTAAGATTAAGACAGATTGCGTGTGTTTATTGACCGATCACAGAACTGAGAGACCACTCGCGCCCCCTCCGGAGTTCAGAACTTCATGAGAAAGTATATTCGGTAAAGTTTTGTTAACAAAACCATGAGCTGCGTTCCATTACTGGAATGTAGATTATTGATTTGGGAAATGATATCACCCATTACTCAAAACACAATACCATTCGCGTTTACATGTAACAAGGAAATCACCAGACACCGACAAAATGTACAAGCTGATCAGGCCGTATACCAGCTCATACCATGTAACATATGTACAGTTACCACGGTTGTTTTGCAAAATAAGCATCTCAAAGAAGGTTCTCCATCTGAAAAGCTGAGTTAGCATTCGAATGTGAGAAGGACAGATCACATTTTGAGGCTGTTCGATCGTCGGTGCCTGTGTCATAAAGCTGTTCTCTCTTTATCTAACAGCTGTTCTTTGGATCAAGGATGAACTGTCCTTGATTTTTTTTTCAGGGGGGCAATAAATTGGACTCCTATCAGACTTATTTGGTACAGTGATGAAAAGGATATTGAGAGGCCTTCAACACAAAGTGCTCATGCTTTAGACTGACCTGTATAAAGAAATGGGAGTGGTCAGTTCTTTAGTTTGATAGGTTGAGGGGATTTTGTTAAGTTTGAACATGGATGTTCAACAGGGAGCTGTGTGGAAACTCTTCTCTTTTCTGTCCTTCAACATCAACCTGTAAGTACGTCTTCCACTTAAACTAGGTATTAAAGGGAGTTTGATTATTGGGAGTGTTGTGTGTATTCCGAACAGCATAATTAAGTCTAACTGGATAGGTTGCATTCGGTCGGGTTTCTTTATTCTGTTCATTGTTTTTCATTGTGTAAGTTCGTGAATAACATTTTATGTCTGTTTTTAAATCCAGCAGTCAACGTAACGACCTTACCCCAGGTAATTTTCAGTGTGCACTTATGAAACAAATTACAAAGTTAGTATTAGGACTGTCTCTTAAGAATGTTTGAAGCGGTCTGGACTAGTTCAGAACAGTTTGGGGCTCTTTACGTTATTTTAGAGAGCGAGTGGTAGTTGCTAGTGCTTTTATTTTGGGTGTTTGTTTGGTTGGGTAGACAAAGCTTCGGGTAGTAATGGCACTTTCAGTCGGCCAACGTTTTCTGGATATGGATGTGGTTACTTTTGAAGGCGTGGAAAAAGTGAGAAAGACCTAGTAACGAGATTTGCAGAGAAACTGGAAGTGGAACTATGTGCTTCTTTGAGGGAAGCACAAGTAACTACAGCAGTAGCTCACTATTTAAACCTGCTGGAGAAACCATCAGCATCTATACAGATGGCAAGTTATCAATTACAAATGAAGTAGCTTGTGTTCCAGGCGAGAGATAAGGAAAGGGCAGAAGAAATGAAACAGCTTGAGTTACTATTAAAAGCAGAACAGAAAGAAATGGAGAGAGTGTTTGAACTTCAAAAACTGACACTTGAAAAGGAAAGTCAACTTGAAAGGCTTGAGATAAAGGCTGATGATATAGTAATTGCGGAAGTACTGAAAAAATAATTTGAAGAGCAGACAGCTAAAACAGCAATAGTCTCAGATGAGAAGGCTGATGATTATGAGCTGGACCCGAAAACACGGCTTGGCTTACAGAATCTACTTCAGTCCATGAGGGGTCGAAATTGGGCAAAAAGATAACATGACGTGGACAGGGGAAGGTGGATCTTTGTGAAGATCATAAGGATAATTTAACACGGGGTAAAAAAGTGACCCTTGAAGGTGATAAGAAAGTTAAAAGGCTCCGGTGTTTTCATGGTAATAAAGTGGGTCACAAAAAGGTACAATGTTGGTCGGTTCGGAATAACCCAGATATAGGAAAGCTTGGAAGTGTTTTTGGATTGTAACTGAAAGCACAGGGGAAGTTAGACAACTGCATCAGAGTATACACGATGATAAGAGGTTGGGAAAGGAGGAAATACCGGATCTCCTCAAAAAATACATGCAAGGGTAACGTTTATTCACATAGGCCGGTGTGGTAGGTAAGAAGGTTACAATATGTAAGGACACAGGTTCCTCCCAGTCTGTCATGCTGAAGAATGAAGAGATATGCACTCCTGATAGATGATTGCCGGAAAAGGTGCTGGTAACATGGATTCATGGTAAGACAAAATGCGCTCAATTATGTGATGAGAGGCTAGGCAGTCCAGAGAAGAGTGGATAATTTGTAGTCGGCGTACTTGACAAGTTCTCAGCTCCCGGAATACAATTTGTCCTTGCACATTCTATGGCTGATTCACCGGAAAGCGTGCTGCCTACTCGAGTTGAAAAGCCAATGGAGATGCCGGCAACTGAAGACATGGAAAATGTTTATCCAGGAATTTCCCCTGGATGTGTGATCACAAGATCACAGCGGCACAAGCTGAAGCAGAATAGATCAAAAGGCACAGCTAAAGAAGCAGGCATCGTGTTATCTGAAACTTCCTTTCATCAGATAAGTGAAATACAGAAGGAGCAAATACGTAAACATTCCATTATTTTAGCTCTAATAATCTGATTGAATTACAGCAGAAAGATGATATGTTAAAACAGTTATATCAAAAGGCATTTCTTGAGAAAGAAAGCGTGTGTTATCACTTAACAAATGATGTCTTAATAAGGAAATGGAGACCATCACACATTCAAAAAGATGAGAAATGGGCAGAAGTTCATCAAAATGTTTTGCCAGTGTGATAGAGAAAGGAGGTACTGCGAGTGGCGCATGAGCTACCACTTGGAGGTCATTTACGGGTAAGGAAAACACAGGCTAATATACAAAGGCAGTTTTTACTGGCTTGGACGACCCAGAGATGTAATTGAATTTTTCCAGATGTGGCAGATATGTCAGCTAATCGGACAACCACAGGCATAAATAAAGCCTGCTGCTTTAATATCTATTTGAGCATTTGAGGAAACTTTCACAAGAGTCTTGATTGATTGCGTCGGTACCCTACCTCAAACAATAATGGATTTATTGGCTCGATTTCCAGAGGTAATGTGTCAAATTTTAGGGAACGATTAATTTGAGGTGGAGAGTCGGCTAGAAAGAATTTAAAAGTATCATCCCAGATAACGAAATAAGAAGCAGATACGAAATCACAAATTCGCAATTTTGCAATTGGCCTCTGAATGTTGGTGCTACTTCCAGTAACAGGTGAGCACTTAAAAGCAAGGGTTCGTGGACCATAACAAACTAAAAGGAAATTGAGTGAGGTAAACTACTTGATAACGACTCCAGGCAGGAAAAAAATCTCACAGAGTGTGTCGTGTGGATATGCTTAAAAGATATTTTAATTGGGAAGGAAAGCAAGAGGAGAAGGTGTTAATGATGACAGCACAGAAGGAAGAACCAACTTCAGAGGATTCTGAGTTGGATATTCCTCAAACCAAATTGGACAATGAGGAATTTGTCAAACATTGGGAGAGACTACTGAGTTACCTTCCACAGGAAAATCGAAATGACCTGAAAGAGCTATTACTATGACTTTTAAAGAAATGTGGAAATAAACTGTGAAGTACTGATCTAATTGTGCAAGACATAGATATCAGGGATGCTGTTCTGATTCAGTAACATCCTTTTAGGAATAACCCTCTAAAGTTGGTAAAGGCTCAGAAGGAGATAGAGCGCATGCTTTAAGATGATATAATCAAAATGCATGAGAGTGACTGGAGCTCACCCATAGTCATTGCAAAAGCCAGATGTTATCCAACGTTTATGTATGGACTTGGGTGAAGTCAACGCTGTTACAAAGACTGATGTGGAGCCAATTCCACGGTTGGAGGACTGTGTTTAAAAATTGGAACAAGCAACTTACATTTCGAGGTTGGACTTGCTCAGAGGCGACAGGTAAGTACAATACTCAGACAGAGCAAAGGTGATTTTAGGTTTGGTAACGCCAAATTGACGAGATCAGTTCAAAGTCATGCCATTTGGTATGAACAACGGTCAAGCCCAGCCATATTTCAGAGATTGACAAATAAGGTGTTTACCAGATTATCCAAATGTATGGGGTACATTGCTGATCTGGTGATTTTTAGCCACTCATGGAAGAAACACGTCCAGCATTTATCAAACTTATTCGATCGACTTCAGAAGACATGCTTGGTGGTAAACCTCGCTAAAAGTGAGTGTTCCAAACCACAAGTCACCTTTCTTGGATCATGTTATTTGACATCGACAAATGGCACCCGGGAGATGCTGAAAATCAATGTAACTGGCGAATTTCCCCACACCGTCAACAATAAAAGCAGTAACACCGTTCCCTGGTGTTGAGTGGATTTTGCCAAACATTTGTGCCGAAACGTAGCAGTGCCACTGCTCCACTCATCGAACTATTATAAAAGGGCAAGAACTTTCAGTAGACAGAGGACTGTCAAGAACTTTGACAACCTGAATACTGTGTTAACCACTGCCCCAGTATTAGCCACACTGGATTGCATGAAACCTTTCAAGGTAGCCATCGATGCAGTGATGTGGGTATCGGGGCGGTGCTCCTGTAGGAGGATGACGAGGAAAGAGAAAAACCCATCAGATATTTTTCCAGGAAGTTGAACATTCATCAACAAAAATATTCAACAATGAAGAAAGAGACTTTCAACTTGGTGTTGGGGCATTACAACATTTCAGTGTTTATAGTACCAGCAATTCATCTGAGACAATCATATATACTGATCACAATCCATTGATATTTGTGGAAAAAAATGACAAAAATGTCCGACTGTTTAGATAGAGCTTGTTGCAGACATTCAATCTCAGAATCGTGCATGTGGCACGTCGTGAAAACATGATTGCCGAGACTCAAATGAAATACGGAGGTGTTCATTTGTGGATGTGCTGTGGCCTGAATTTGCATGTGTTTGCGCATGTTTGCATGTTTATAGTCAGTGTAGTGTCTCGACTGACTTCGAAGGTTTCGAACGTTTAAAAATGAAGCCTTTTTTGGTGTTGATGATTCTTTTTTTAAGGGCGCAGGTGTCACAAAGCTAATCGTTTTTTACTAAGAGCTATTCCTTGTCTCAAGGAGACTCTGTACTTTGACTTCTTTTTTCAGAGGGGCAATAAACCGAGCCAGACTCCGATCAGTCTGGTTTCGTACAGATTTTGCGAAGCCGTTTGTTGAGATGTAAACAGATGAGATTTCCAACCAAAGTGACCATGCTTTAGAAGTGACCTGTATAATGAAAGGGGAATGGTCAGCTCTGGGATGTTCAGCAGGGAACTGTGTTTATCAAACTCTCTCTTTCCTGACTTTCAACTTCAAACTGTAAGCCTGTGTTCCATTTATACTGGTTATTAAAAGGAGGTGCTTTTTGGGACTGTTGTGTTTATTTGAAAGAGCATAACTTAGTCTAGCTGGGCAGGTTGAGTTCTGAAGGGATTTTTTATTCTGTTCTTGGTGCTTCATTGTTTAATTTTAAGAATAATGTTTTGTCTGTTTTAAAAACTATTTATGATGCTATCTTACTCCGGGTAATTTTCATTGTACATATACAGAAACAAATTGCAAAGTTAGGTCGAGGGCTACCTGAATAAGTGTGTTTTGGGTGGTCTGGCTTAGGCAATAACCCTGGTGCAGGTTATCATTTTCCTTCAATTTCACCTGAACTGTGCATTTTCTTATAGAGCTTTCTACACCTGGATATGAACAACCGCCACATGTCTGCCAGCTGAGTTGGAAAGCTATGAGAGAATCGATGAGAAGCGACTCAGTTATTTTTTTCTCAATCCCAAGGTGCTTATTGAGAGATGCAAAATCGCAGTTTCTAAAGACATTGACAAAAGGTAAAATGCGATCCG
>NW_025215327.1:23883-25418 GCF_004010195.1 Chiloscyllium plagiosum
TTGTTCGAGACGTGTAAAGCTCTCCCGCCTGAGGTGCTGTCATGTCTCTTTTAGGTTTTTTTAATTGAATTAGAATCCCTACACAGTTGGAAGAGGCCCTTGCGCCCAACATGTCCAAAGCGACCCTCCGAAGATTATCCCACCCAGACCCATTATTCTTGATGACTGAATCAGAACGAAAGGGTTTCTCAAGAACTGCAAGTGCCTCGATTTGTTGTCTGAGGATAGCCCACCAACGCCCGTTTAGGCTTCTGCTCTTCTTTGATATTAAGAAAAGAAAGTGGATTAATTGTCATGCAGCAGCCTGTCTGTCGTTTCCTCCGTTTCAGTTCGGACATGTCTTATATTTAAGAGCGCTCGTTTATGTTCAAGGGTCTATGAGGTGGCAAATCAAGAGGTTCTTCGGAGACTGTAAATTGATTCATTCCTGTTACTGAATGAATGAGCTGCTCATATATGAACTGCTACAAAACATGATGCAGGACCTCTGGTGTTGATCCTCGCACGTTCAAACAGTAGACAGCATCCAGATAAGTCCTGTCAGAGATTACTTTTGATTACCTTTCACTGAGAGGATATGTGTGGTGTACCAGCAAATTTGGTTTCTCCTTGGCTTTTAACCGGGCCACATTCGAATGGAAAACAAATGCAGTACCACCGTAACACAAGGGATCATGATACTGTAACTGCACCGTTAAACAGGCTGGCCATCGGTGCTGTAGACATCGGCCCATGTTCAAAACCAGGGAGGAGAGAAAAATAACAAAGTTTCACAGAACAATTAATTTGAATTGCATTTCTTTTCACCACTAGAGCAGATAAGGACGAGCAAATTCAAAGCCAGGTTTACTGATAAGAGCAGGATGCAAGAAATATTTGTTCACTTCAATTGAAAAGATTTCCGTTTGGAACATGGCGAATCTGACGACCACTACAGCACGGAAACGAACCCCGCCAACTCTGGATACTCAAACTAATACAGCACTGATATTTTCAGCCATTCAACACATCATCCTTCTGATTCACGTTGATTTATTCCATCCAGCGTTATTGGCATTATTGAAAAATAAAGAGAAAGCAGTGAATTTGCTTGGGAGATATTTAGTCATAGAGTTGGAGAGACGTGCAGCATGGAAACAGACCCTTCGTTCCATGCCGACCAGATATCCCAACCCAATCTAGTCCCACCTGCCACCATCTGGCCCATATCCCTCCAATCCCTTCCTATTCATATACCCATGAAAATGCCTTTTAAATGTTGCAATTGTACAAGCCTCCACCACTTCCTCTGGCAGCTCATTCCATACACGTGCCACGATCTGCTTGATAATGTTGACCCTTAAGTATATTTTAGATCTCTCCCATCCTACCCTAAACCTATGCCCTCTAGTTCTGGAGTCCCGCACCCCAGGGAAAGACTTTGTATATTTATTCTATCCATGCCCCTCCTAATTATTTAACCATCTATAAGGTCACCCCCCAGCTTCCGACGCTCCAGAGAGAACAGCCCCAGCCTGGTCAGCCTCTCCCTATAG
>NW_025215327.1:25481-28552 GCF_004010195.1 Chiloscyllium plagiosum
AAGTGTATAAGTCCTGCTAAGATTTGCTTTCCCAAACTGCGGCACCTCGCATTTATCTGAATTAAACTCCATCTGCCACTTCTCAGCCCATTGGCCCATCTGGTCCAGATCCTGTTGTAATCTGAGGTAACCCTCTTCGCTGTCCACTACACCTCCAAATCTTACTAACTGTACCTCTTCTGCTCACATCCAAATCTCTTGTGTAAATGACAAAATGTAGAGGATCCAGCAGCGATCCTTTTGGCATTCCACTGGTCATGGACGTCCAGTCTGAAAGAAAATCCTCCACCACCACCCTCTGTCTTCTACGCTTGAGCCAGTTCTGTATACAAATGGCTAGTTTTTCCTGTATTCCGTGAGATCTAACCTTGATAACCACACTCCCATGGGGAGCCCTTCCGTCCGACGCCTTACTGAAGTCCATATAAATCATATCTACCGCTCTGTTCTCATCAATTCTTCAAAGAACATCTCATTCACATGTGTGAGACAAGATTTCTCACGCAAAAAGCCATGTTGACAATCACTAATCAGTCCTTGCCTTTCCAAGTACATGTAAATCCAGTCCCTCAGGAATCCCTCCAACAACTTGTCCAACGTCATAATCAGGCTCATTGGTTTATAGTTCCCTGGTTTGTCCTCACCACAGTTCTTAAACAATGGCACCACCTTACCCAACCTCCAGTCTTCCAGCACCTCATCTGTGACTATCGATGATACAAATATGTTATTTAGAGGCCCAGCAATCAATTACCTAGCTTCCCACAGAATTGGAGGATACACCTGATCATGTCCTGGGGATTTATCCACCTTTATCTCCTTTCAAGATATCCAGCACTCCCCCACCCCCCACCCCCCGTACAATGGACATTTTGCAAGCTGCCACCATTCATTTCACTACTTTCTATATCTTCCATATCCTTTTTCCACAGTAAATACTGATGCAAAATACTCGTTTAGTAACCCTGCCCCCCCGCCCCCCATATTCTGCGGTTCCACACAAAGGCCGCCATGTTGACCCGTGAGGCTGCCATGTCTCCCTAGTTACCCTTTCGTACTTAATATTTTTGTAAAAACCCTTTGAATTCTCCTTAACTCTATTTGCCAAAGCTACTTCATGTCCCGTTTTTTTGCCCTCCCGATTTCCCTCTTACGTATACTCCGACTGCCTTTATACTCTTGTAAGTATTCACTCGATCTACCCTGTCTATACCTTACATATAGAAGGATATTGCCAGGTTTGCAGGGATTTGACTGTAACACAAGCTGTGTGAGCTGGGACAATTTTCCGTGAAGAATCGGGGCTGAGGGATAACCTTATATATGCTCATGAAATCGTGAGGGCGATGGATAGAGTGGATAGTCAAGGACCTTTTTCTGAAGGTGCGCGAATGCAATAACAGAGGGCTTTGGATTAAGGTTAGGGGATAAAATTTAAAAGCAATATGAGGGACTTTTTCACAAAGAAGTTTATGTGTGTGTGGAAAGAACTGCCAGAGAAAGTGGCAGTGTCTCGTACATTCACAACGTTTCAAAGGCATCTGGATCTGTATATGAATAGGAAGGGTTTCGAGGATAAGGAGAAAATGCTAACTAACATGGCTAGAATAATTTCGGATATCTGGTTAGCACGGCCGCGTTGGACCGGATGGTCTGTTTCCGTGCGCTTCACCTCAGTGATGCTCGAGTTGCGGACACCAGACTAAACACGTTATTTGCTTCATCGCATGGCTCAGCGTCTGTGGCACAATAGTTCAGAGTTTTCAGCTAATTTACCAGAAGTTTGGTATTTCGAAATCAGGTAAAGCTGAAGACTTTCCTGACTTTTGCTGCCAATGACAATTCTCTTTGCAACATTCCCAAGTTTTCAGTGAAACATTTTTGATGCGGAAACATAGATCACAAACCGTGTTCGCCCCTCAGCTATTGAGCGAACCGCAAAACTGACAATTCTTAACGTGAAGCAGAAGTAAAAGTGGCAAAGAGAAGCCATTTGCAGACACATTGAAGTGTGAATGTTGTCTGCGAGACAGTTTGAATGTCTTTTTAATGAAGCGCTCAGAGAAATGGCAGAGAGGCAATTTCAAAAGGTGTTTCCAATATTTTAGAGTCTTAGTGCATCGCCACTTCGAGAAAGTGTTCAAGCAATTTCAAGAACAACAGAATATCAATGAAACATGAAAAGTGAAGATTATCAATTACAGTCTCTAATAGACTAGATCAACAATGCGCTGGTGTCTCCATTGGATCGACAAGGCAAATCACCACACTCTCTCACCAATACAATAATGAAGGAAATTAAACAAATGACAATTGCCCTCCTTTGCGCCACAACGACACCTCATGGCAAGTAAATACAATGCGGGATTTGGTACACCAGCCGTGAAATTACAATCGCCATTCACTTTCAAATGAAACGATTATCAATGCAATTTGCCTGGAATATGAAACACTAGCGTAGCTTGCTTGGGTCCGGTATTATGCTGGGGGCCTTTTGAGTGGGAGGCGAATGCAATAACCACAGCACCTGAAGCGTGGACACTGACCGGATGAAGTGCTGTCCCATATCCCGGATCGGTTTGGAGAAAATGTTTATATTTTGTTGCGTTCAACGCCAACACAGTTCATCACTTCCAAACATTACCATAACAAACAGTCTGAACAAGTGGCCGTCATGTGATTCCTACCCACGCCTCCATAGTGACTGGCACCTATATGCAGCGACTTAGACCGCTGGGCTACACTCCCTGATGTGATAAAAATGAAAAGCTATCAGATTGTGTAGCACACGATACCCTGCAGCACACTTACAGTTCCAGCCTCTGTTCTGCAGAATGAGCAGCTCAAACGAACTCCTCCACATGAAAAGTTGAGTGAGCAGTAGAATCCCAGAAAAACAGATCACATAGCGAGATTGTTGGATACTCCGTCCTGGTACAATTTGCTGCTTTCCCTGTATTTCTGTGGAACTGGGCATGTTCCAGCAGAGCTTTCCACAGCTGGATATGAGCAACTGTCACATGGCTGCCAGCTGAAATGGAAACCTATATGAGAATCGATGAGAAGCGACT
>NW_025215327.1:28813-39026 GCF_004010195.1 Chiloscyllium plagiosum
ATGATGTCAGAGCACACGGTAATATTCATGACTGTATGATAGGGCGTGTCAAATGGTTAATCTGAGACTGTGAATTCATTCATTCAGGTTGTTGATTGAATGAGCCGCTAACATTTCTGGCGCTGAGAAACTCAAACATGTGAACTGCTCCATAACATGATTGAGAAACTCTGTTTTCGGTTCACACACTTTGACAAATAGTAGACAACTTCTCAGTGAGACCACAGAGAGACTACTCTGGGGTACAGATGGAAGAGAGCGTACATCAATAATCTGATGTTCGCAGCAACTCCAGCAAATGACGTTTCCCCTTGGCTGTGAAACAGGCCGCCTTCGCACAGAAAGCAATTCGGTGCTACTGTTGCAGAAATGATCAGTGCATGGTAATTGCACTCTTAAACAGAATGGGCATGCGACCATGGAAATGTCCCCGTTGCCCTTTATTCAGCTATAACATTTGCCGCCATTCAGTGCAGCTTGGTCCCACATAGAGAAGGTGTAATAGGCTGCCTGTTAACCGGAGGCTCCCTGTTGATGTTACCGAGTATGAGGATGAAATGTCTGAATATACACTTTCCAGCTCAATTAGCAAACTTACATCCAGAACGTCAACCTCAGCCACAAAATGTTTCAAAACTCGCTACCCTCAGAGTTCTTATCTATTATTAAGATCTAGAATCAAATTTGCTATGTTTACTTCTTTGAACTCAGCAAAATTCTGATGTGTTTCCTTCTAAACGTTTCTCAATCATTGTCTTATACGCTTGTGGCACCAATTCATAAGCACTCAATATAACGTGTATGGCATATTTATAGTGTCTTGACCCCCTCATCTCACAGTGGTGCATATACCTGACCAGTCCTGCATAACCGATTATTCTGAACTAACATACTGACAAGTTCTCTGACCACTCCATCTGCTAAGACAATTTTTCAAATGTACTACGAACGGCTTCGACGTCTTTTTCATCATGAATGTGTCAACGTATTAACACATTTGTATAAATCTCCATTTTCATTCTCAGATAAAGTGAGAGCTGGAGATCAGAGTCGTGAAAAAGGTGCTGGAAAAGCACAGCAAGTCATGCAGCATCCGTGCAGCAGTAAAATCGACATTTAGGGCAAAACCTTCATCAGGAAAGCCTAAAACGTCGATTCTTTTTCTCCTCGAATGTTACCTGACCCACTGTGCTTTTCCAGCACCACACTCCCGACTTCATACTCACCCTGTTAAAGTGACTTTCCTGATTGAGTTCAAATTCTCTATCCCTTTCTCTTCCTTTTTCTTCTCTCTTTTTGCTCAACTCAGAAACACCTCTCATTTCTCCATCTGTCTCTCTCTTCGCTCTTTATTCTCAATCTCTCTCTCTCACTTTCCCTCTCTGCATCTCTCTCTCATCTTTCGTCTCTCTATCTTATTGCTCAGCTAAAATCCGTCTCTTCCTTTCTTTGTCTTCTAACTCCATCTGGCTCATTCGCAATTTATGTTTTTTTCAAACTCAACCGCACTTGTTGGTATGACTGATATGTCTATGTGCTTAATTAAGTCAATGACAAGTTTTCATTTTGATCCTGGTTAAACCCAAATCTAACCTCTTTGCTAATTCTAAAAGTATATCCTTCCTCTGTCTTTCGAAACTCTCTTGGTAAATTTGTGAAGCGTCTCCAAACCTCAAAACCTCTTTTGCAATGTTCAGAGCTTTTTCCCTCACGGTTAGCTTAACCGACCACAAATAATCGCAATTAGACAAATGTTCACACTGACATTTTATTTAAAGGTATTGGACAATAATAGCCAAGTGTTTAGATTTGCTGGGATCTTCTGTACACCAAATTTGCTCAACCAGCCCAATTTACCGACAAGCCCCCAATCTGTAACAATGCTGAGGTCAAACCACTCTGTTAATTAAAAGGAAACACCAGAAAAGCTCGTCTCAACTCGTAATCTATTAAACGTGTGAGGGACTGACAGGGAACTCCTCATTTCCACTATTTAAAGAAAAGCGGAAATTTCGTTTTCTAGCAAAGCATTAAACAAGCTATATGCAATTTGAACACTCATTCCGCTAACTGAACAAATCTTACTGACATGCTGTTCAAATAACACACTTGTTAACCATTAAATTAACTTAATCTCAAGTCCATATATTCTCTGTCTTCTCTGCTGTCATCAACCTCCTCTCTGCTCATCTCCCTGCGTCGTCTTCTTTCTGTTTACTCCGTGCATGTTTTCCATGAAAAGGTATATTTTTGTTAGAATGCTTTCTGATTTCTTTGAGAGAAAAAAAAAATAGAAAGCCAGTTAGCTCTTCTGCTATACAGCAGTTGTTCTGCTGTACAGTGGCAGTTGATTAGAACAATTTTCATAATGCCACTTGTTCTTCACACCCCCAACATCATTCCTGTCACTGGCCCAATGTTCTCAAAACAATAAATTCAAACTCGATTGGGTTCTAGTATCCTTGCATAACTTAAACGAATTGGTTAAATTTCAATTGTTGTCAAAAGAGCAACTAAAACTTCGGCATTCATTTAACAAGTAATTGTTATGTGGATCCAATTTGAAACATTCCATCTCCTCGACTTTCCATTTGGCAATCTGAGCCTGAAATTTAAGTTAACTTCAATATTCAGAAAAACATCTCCATTTTTAAAGTGAACATATGTATTTTTGTTTCACAACAAACACAATTTAATAACGCAAATCATTCATTAATGTATTATTCAAAGTGCACATCGAACTACTATCATTTCTAAATTATTTGTAAATGGCTAAAGCTCGTATATGTCTGTGAGAAATCCAATTGCTTAATTATATTTAAATTCATAAGAACTCGGATTGTAGTTGATTCTTCAATCGTTTGCAAATTGTGAGTGTGTAATGTTTCGGTGAACAACAACTTTTGAAGCCTTGGAGTGAGAATGCATTCATTTGAAAACTGTGGTTGAATATCTAATTGTGATCACCGCAACAGTGAAGCAACATATTCTCTACTTGGCATAAAATAACATGTATAGTCTTTACTTTTCTATCATACAGCGTTGTCATGAGTTTACATTTTCTTTTCATAAATATAGTAACAACATAGTTGATCTCCGATAATGCAAACATTGTGAAGCAACAGTTTCAGATTTCACATCTTATTGTTGTCCAAATCACATTATAAAATAAATATCGCATTATTGTTCAAACGGGAAACATAACCCTTAAAATTATGACCAACATTAAACATGCTTTCCAAAAGACCTGAATTCAGATACATTGCCACTGCACCTCACAGCTGACTATGATACTGACCCTGCAACTACATCAGTGCGCAGAGTTTGCAACCTGTGTCAGGGCAGTCATTCAAACATTCCTTCACAACTTTACAGGATCTGCACTCTACGCCTGCCTATGTCATTAGCACGAATATGCACCACCACCTCTGGCTGCTCACTCTTGCCCTTCAGAATAGCCTGTGCCCACTCAGACATCCTTGATCCTAACACCAGGGAGGCTTTGCACCATCCTGGAGTCTTGCTTGTGGCCCAGAGAAACGCCTATCTCAGCCCTTGACAATTTCCCTTGTCCTTTCACTAATTACTTGTTTGCACTTTGACCCTCCCAGCCATAAAACAGAACGAGTTGTGGCACCACTTGGAGCAGCTGCTACATCCTCCTGAAAGGCCAACCCTCCCACAAAATCCAAAACAGTAACTTGCTGTTATCGCCACAGGGGACTCCCCTACTGCCTGCTCACACTTACTTGTCTTCCTGGTGGTCACCAAGCTCTTGTCTGTCTGTGTGGCCCTTCCTGGTGAGGTGACTAACTTGTTAAATGTATCATCCGCGAGAGTCTCAGCCTCACAGATGCTCCAGAGTTAGTCCATCGCAGTGAATCAGAAGTGTAACTGAACACACTACCTGCATACATAATCACCATGGAAACTGGCAGTGCCCCTGAGTTCCAACAGGTTGCAAGAGGAGCATTCCATGGGGCAGGTTCCTCTGCCATTTTGAATTCCAATTATTCTGACTTAGCTCAATCAATTGATTCTCCAACAGGGATTGAATTTCCTTAGTTACTTAAGTCCATTTCTCTGAGTTTAATTGATATGGGTTTGATTTTATTGGGTCTGACTTACCAACATCCATAGCATCTTCAGTAAAAGAAATGTGGACAACATGAGAGCAGGAGGAGGCCATTCAGCCCCTTGAGCCTGTTCTGCCATTTGATGTGATCATGGCTAATTTCATCTTGGACTTTACTTTCCCACCAATCTCTCTCACCCTTGAACCTATTACTAATTAAAAACCAATCTATACCCTCAAATTTACTCAATGTCCCAGCATTTGCCATGCTCTGCTCACCAGTAACCAGCTCACCAGTAACCTGCTCACCAGTAACCAGCTCACCAGTAACCTACTTACCAGTAACCTGCTCACCAATAACCTGCTCACCAGTAACCTGCTCACCTGTAACCTGCTTACCAGTAACCTGCTCACCAATAACCTGCTCACCCGTAACCTGCTCACCAGTAACTGCTCACCAATAACCTGCTCACCAGTAACTGCTCACCAAAAACCTGCTCACCCATAACCTGCTCATCTGTAACCAGCTCACCAGTAACTGCTCACCAATAACCTGCTCACCAGTAACCTGCTCACCCATAACCTGCTCACCCTTAACCTGCTCACTAGTATCTGCTCACCCATAACCTGCTCACCAATAACCTGCTCATCAGTAACCTGCTCACCAGTAATCTCACCCATAACCTGTTCACCAGTAACTGCTCACCAATAACCTGCTCACCAGTAACCTGCTCACTAGTAACTGCTCACCAATAACCTGCTCACCAGTAATCTGCTCACCAATAATGCTCACCCATAACCTGCTCACCAGTAACCTGCTTACCAATCACCTGCTCACCAGTAACCTGCTCAACAGTAATTGCTCACCCATAACCTGCTCACCCATAACCTGCTCACCAGTAACTGCTCACCAATAACCTGTTCACCAGTAACCTGCTCACCAGTAACTGCTCAACAGTAATTGCTCACCCATAACCTGCTCATCCATAACCTGCTTACCAGTAACTGCTTACTAGTAACTGCTCACCCATAACCTGCTCACCAATAACCTGCTCACCAGTAATTGCTCACCCATAACCTGTTCACCAGTAACTGCTCACCAATAACCTGTTCACCAGTAGTCTGCTCACCAATAACCTGCTCACCAGTAACCTTTTCACACGTAACCTGCTCACCAGTAACTGCTCACCAGTAACTGCTCACCCATAACCTGTTCATGACCCTTTGAGAGAAGAAATTTCTCCTCATCTCTGTTTTAAATCTGCTGCCCCTTACCCTAAAACTATGACCTCTTCCTAGATTGCCTCACATGGGAAACATCCTCTCTATGTTTACTTCTTCAGTCCCCTTTAGTCTCATATAGACCTCAACTAGGTCACCCCTCATTCTGCTAAACTTCTGCAAGTACTGGCCTGAACTACTCAATCCCTTTGCAATAAAAAATGGATGCCCCCAAGTGAATCTTTGTGAAGTTCTTGCTCGCTCCTGAGCGATGTCACTGCATCTTCCTGTTGACTTTGCGCCAGATACAGAAATATGTCTAATTGTAAAGGTAACTGGACCAAACCATCATGTCCTGCTTTGAATGTTCTGGTTGTTGAATATTCAATTGATAAGGATGGCATATTTTACAAAACTGCACCATATCTTTATTTAATTTTGGCCGGGAAAATACCTGATTATGGACTCCGGAGTTTTCCAAATCCATATGTGTCCTGCTATGGGAATCTCCTGATCCATCACTGTGCGCCAAGAGCCAACACACAGGTTACACTGCCCCTGATGTGCAGAACTCGCACTCCCTCCATCATCAGAACACCCTTCCTCAGATAAGGCAACCCAGATTGCACACAGTACTTCAGGTGTGGTCTCACAAGGCCGTGTACAATTGCAGCAAGACAGCCCTACCCTGTACTCAAATCCTCTTGCTATGGAGGCCAGCACACCACTTGCCTTCACACAGCTGCTGTACCTAGTACTTTCCTGTTTTTGCACCAAAGGTGGATAATCTCACATTTATCGATATATACTGTGTCACCCATGCACATGTCCATTCACTCAGCCTGAAGCATCTCTGCATCCTTCTCAGAGCTCACCCTCCCGCCCAGCTTTGTGTCATCTGCAAACCTGGAGTTATTGCATTTAGTTCTCTCATCTCAATCATTAATATATGTTGTGACTAGGTGGGTCCAAGCACTGATCCCTGTGATACCCCACTAGTCATGGCTGCCATTCAGTAAAAGACCGGTTTATTCCTGTTCCTGTTTCCTGTCTGCTGTGCTCAGTTGAAGCCAGTGTTGTGCCACAATGCCATGTGCTGTCAATGTGTGCAATCACCTTTTGCGTGGGGCTTTATTAAAAGACATCTGAAATCCAAGTAAACCACATCCCCTGGTTCACCCTCAATCATTCTATTAGTTAAATCCTCAGAAATTTCAGGAGGTGTGGGAAACATGATTTCTCTTTCATTATGTTCCAAAGAAGATTCTTACTGGAACGGGACTGTTAGCTCTGTTTCTCGCTGCCCACAGATGCTGCCAACCTGCTGACTTCAGTATTCCGTTTTCACTTCAAATCCTCAGCATCTGCAGTATATCATTGTTACTCCCTTGCAGAAACCCACCTTGTCTCTGTCTGACCCCCTCAGTATTTTCCTGTTATCACATCCTTTCCAGAGGGAGGCACACCCTGAGTAAGGATATGGCTTTGGGGAAATTGGAGACAGTGTGGTCATTTGGTGCAGAGGGGAAGAGGTGCTTTTTGCTTTTTTTGGCTTATAGTTTGTCAGTTTTTTTTAAACAGGATAAACTGAAGCCCAGGTTCAGGGTCCGACACAGAATGGTAATATCACAGGTAAACTGCAGGTTCACTGATTGGTGATAATTATTCATGTGTCCATCTGTTACACTCAGATTGAAGGCAAATATGGGAAATAATTGCAGATTACAGACCAAATGATCAGTGTGATTTTTAAAAAAGTCAAATTAAGAGCTAAGTAATTAAAATGGAGATGCAAGGCCAGGTAATGTGTTGTTCCCACATGATGTAGGAGCTGAAGGACAACACTTGGCTCATTGTGTTGATTGCTTGAGGAACTCTGACTCAGAATTGATGAACTGGAGTCTGAGCTCAGAATATTGTGACATATCAGGGAGGTGAGAGATACCTGGACATTGTGTTTCAGGAGGCAGTCACATCCCTGAGATTAACTACCTCAAATTTGGTCACTGGTAAGGGACAGGAGGGAGTGACTATGAGAGAGGTAATGCTGTAGGAGTCATAGCCCTTGAACTTGTGTAACAGGTTTGATATTCTCACTCCCCATGGGAATGAACGTGGGGGCTGTAGGAACGATGAGGAAGCTGACCATAGCAACATGGTACAGGAAGCCATTCAAGAGGTGGGAGAAAAGGGAAATGGGATTGTAATCAAAGATGACAGAGTCAGGGGAATAAACAGTGTTCTCTGTGACCAGGATCAGGAGTCCCGCACGGTGCCTGGATTCAGGATATCTCACTGGGCTGCAAATGAACTTGGAGTGGTCTATATAGATACCAATGAAATCAGCAGAAAGAGGAAAGTGAATCTACTGAGGAAATATGAGCAGCTACAGACTAAATAATAAAGTAAAACCAAAATGTTAATAATCTCTGGATTGCTACCTGAGCCATGCGCAAATTATCGTAGGCTCAACAAGATTAAAGAGGTAAACACGTGGCTCAAAGATTGATGTGGAAGAAAGGGGTTTGAATTCATGGGACATTGGAACTGGGACTGGGGAAGGATGGAGCTGTTCCAATGGGACGGGCTCCACCTGAATCATTCTGGGACCAGAATCCTGGGGAATTACATCACAGCCTCAGAGTGAAGGGATGACCCTTTAGAACTGAGATGAGGAGAAATTTCTTCAGCCAGAGGGTGGGAACTGTATGGAACTCATTGCTGCAGAAGGCTGTGGAGGCCAAGTATTTGAGTGTCTTTAAGATGGAGATAGATATGTTCTTGACTGGCAAAGGGGTCAAGGACAACAAGGGGAAGGCAAGAAAATGGGGTTGAGAAACATATCAGGCATGGCCGAATGGTAGAACAACTCGATGGGCCGAATGAGGTAAAAACGACTTCAACCCCAGGGCATCAATGTGGATTTTAACAGTTTCCTCATTTCCCCTTCCCCCACCTCATCCTAGCTTCTAATCTCCAGAAACTCGATCCCCTGACCTGTCCGGACTTGTCCGACCTGCCCAGCTCCTTTTCCACCTATCCACTCCACCCTCTCCTCCCTGACCTATCACCTTCATCTCCTTCCCCACTGACCTATTGTACTCTATGCCACTCTCTCCCACCCCCACCCTCCTCTAGCTTATCTCTCCATGCTTCAGGCTCTCTGCCTTTATTCCTGATGAAGGGCTTTTGCCCGAAACGTCGATTTTGCCTGTCCTCGGATGCTGCCTGAATTGCTGTGCTCTTCCAGCACCACTGATCCAGATCCTCGATGGGCCGAATGGCCTAATTAGAGTCATAGAGTCCTACAGCACAGAGACAGTCCTTTGGTCCAAACTGGTCCATGCCAACTAAAATGTCCATCCACACTAACCCTAATCTGTGCTAATTCTGCTCCTATATCTTATGAACTTATGATCTTATTAGACAGCATGTTCCCTCTCATTAATGTTGCACCAGTATTCTCTCTCCTTTTTTTAAAATCATGGGGGTTATATTTGTCACCCTCCAATCTGCTGGGACTGATCCAGAATCTAGAGAGATTTGGAAGGTGACATCCAACACATCCATTGTTTCCAGGTTCATATCCTTCTATCCCCTGGGAGGTAGATTATTAGGACACGGAGAAATTACTAGCTTTCACTCTCTTTAATTTCTCCAGCACTATATTTTTTCATGAAGACTGATTTCCTTCAGTTCCTTCTTCTTTGCTTTCCTAGCATTCCTGGGAAGTCGTTTGTGTCATTTTCTGTGAAAACAGAATTAAAATAATTATTTCATTCTATGCAATTTCTTTGTGCTCCAATAGGACAGCACGGTGGCTCAGTGGTTAGCACTGCTACCTCACAGTGCCAGGTACCCGGGTTTAATTCCAGTCCCAGGTGATGGTCTGTTTGGTGTACATTTTCCTTGTGTCTGTGTGAGTTTACTCCCACAGTCCAAAGATGTGCAGCTGAGGTGGATTGGCCATGGTGGGGTCCAGTGAAGAGCAAACTAGGTGTGTTAGCCATGGGAACTGTGGGACAATGGGGTTGAGGAGTTTGGGTGGGAGGCTGTTTGGAGAGTCAGCATGGAAGAATGGTCTGCTTCCATGTTGTAGGGATTCTGCGAGTATCTATTGTCTTGCTTCAGACTGTAAAGTTGATTGAGTTTGTTTGAAGTAACAAAGAGGATTGATGAGGGCAGTGCGTTGGATGTGATCTATGTGGACTTCAGTAAGGTGTTCGACAAAGTTCCCCATGGGAGACTGATTAGCAAGGTTAGATCTGATGAAATACAGGGAGAACTAGCCATTTGGATACAGAGCTGGCTCAAAGGTAGAAGACAGAGGGTGGTGGTGGAGGGTTGTTGTTCAGACTGGAGGCCTGTGACCAGTGGAGTGCCACAAGGATCGGTGCTGGGTCCACTACTTTTCATTATTTATATAAATGATTTGGATGTGAGCATAAGAGGTACAGTTAGTAAGTTTGCTGATGACACCAAACTTGGAGGTGTAGTGGACAGTAAAGAAGGTTACCTCAGAATACAATGGGATTTTTATCAGACGGACCAATGGGCTGAGATGTGGCAGATGGAGTTTAATTTAGATAAGTCCGAGGTGCTGCATTTTGGGAAAGCAAATCTTAACAGGACTTATACAATTAATGGTAAGGTCCTAGGGAGTGTTACTGAACAAAGAGACCTTGGAGTGCAGGTTCATAGCTCCTTGAGAGTGGAGTCGCAGGTAGATAGGATAGTGAAGAAGGCGTTTGCTCTGCTTTCCTTTATTGGTCAGAGTATTGAGTACAGGAGTTGGGAGGTCATGTTGCGGCTGTACAGGACATAGGTTAGGCCACTGTTAGAGTAGCGCGTGCTATTCTGGTCTCCTTCCTATCGGAAAGATGTTGTGAAACTTGAAAGGGTTCAGAAAAGATTTAC
>NW_025215327.1:39184-40791 GCF_004010195.1 Chiloscyllium plagiosum
GGGAGTCCA
Source organism: Chiloscyllium plagiosum (assembly GCF_004010195.1). Taxonomy (NCBI): domain Eukaryota; kingdom Metazoa; phylum Chordata; class Chondrichthyes; order Orectolobiformes; family Hemiscylliidae; genus Chiloscyllium; species Chiloscyllium plagiosum. Next base: position 39,194 of record NW_025215327.1, read on the forward strand.
GAACTAGAGGGCATAGGTTTAGGGTGAGAGGGGAAAGATATAAAAGAGACCTAAGGGGCAACGTTTTCACACAGAGGGTGGTACATGTATGGAATGAGCTGCCAAAGGAAGTGGTGGAGGCTGGTACAATTACAACATTTAAGAGGCATTTGGATATGTATATGAATAGGAAGGATTTGGAGGGATATGGCCCAGGTGCTGGCAGGTTGGACTAGATTGGGTTGGGATATCTGGTTGGCATGGACAGGTTGGACCAAAGGGTCTGTTTCCATGCTGTACATCTCTATGTCTCTTTGACTCTGAATGCTGCCAGACCTGCTGAGCTTTTCCATCAACTTCTGTTTTTGTTTCTGATTTACAGCATCCGTAGTTCATTTGGTTTTTATAGACATTAACTACTTTTGCTGGTGATGTTCTGCTGTGTATCTGCATGCACCTGTTCCTTTGATTCCTTCAATTCCCTGCTCATTGTTAAGCCATTCAAAATAGTTATCGAGTGAAACTTGGATATCTTATTTGTTAATCATTTATTTTATTTCCGTTTAGGACACTGGTTTTGGATTCGACGATTTCACTTTCTATGCTAATGAATTCTATCATGTTATGATAGAAAGACCGCCTCACATGAAGATTATTAATTAGTCCCTTTTCAATGTAAGAAAATCAAATCTTGGATAGTCTGTCTGGAGTTAATTGCCTAATCAAAATGAAATGAGACTCTTACACTCCAGTCAATCGTTCACATCAGCACAATGTACTTAAAATATTCTCATTCACTCATAACGTGTGGGCATAACTGACTGGCCAGCATTTATTGCCCATCACTCGTTCCCCTTGAGAGAACAAAGAACAAAGAACAGAAGAGAAGTGCTGTACAGGAACAGGCCCTTCGGCCGTCTAGGCCTGTGCTGATCATCTTACCTCAACTAAACTAAAAAACAAACCTTCTGCCCTTGTTTGGTCCATATCCCTCTATTCCCTCCCTATTCATATAACCATCCAGATGCCTCTTAAATGTCACCAATGTGCCTGCTTCCATCACCTCTTCTGGCAATGTGTTCCAGACTCCTCCCACTCTCTGCATGAAAAACTTCCCTAGCACATCTCCCTTAAACTTTTCCCCTCTCACCTTGAACCTGTGCCCTCTTGTAATTGAAACTCCAATTCTGGGAAAAAAGCCGTTGACTCTCCACCCTGTCAATGCCTCTCATAATTTTGTAGCCATCTGTCAGGTCTCCTTTCTCCAGTGAAAACAATCCCAGTCTTTTTAACCTTTCCTTATAGCCAATCTGGTCCTTGAGACAGACAACAACCTGATGAAACTTCTCTGCACTCTCTCCAAAGCTTCCACGTCCTTCTGGTAGTAATACCCCAAATGCAGCCTAACAAGAATATTATATCACTGCAACATGGTTCGCCAACTCCTGTACTCCATGCCCCAGCAGATGAAGGCAAACAGGTCAGTACAACATCGATGGCCGAAGGGCCTGTACTGCGCTGTAATATTCTATGTTCAATATTCTGTGCCAAGTGCCTTCTTAAACATCTTGGCCAACTGTGCCGCACTGTCAGAGGGTCAGTGCTGAGGGAGTGCCGCA
>NW_025215327.1:43212-54458 GCF_004010195.1 Chiloscyllium plagiosum
AGGGTCAGTGCTGAGGGAGTGCCGCACTGTCGGAAGGTCAGTGCTGAGGGAGCACCGCACTGTCAGAGAGTCAGTGCTGAGGGAGTGCCACACTGTCGGAGGGTCAGTGCTGAGGGAGTGCCGCACTGTCGGAGGGTCTGTTATGAGGGAGTGCCGCACTGTCAGAGAGTCAGTGCTGAGGGGGAGCCACATTGTTGGTGGGTCAGTGCTGAGGGAGTGCTGCACTATTGGAGAATCAGTGCTGAGGGAGTGCCGCACTGTCAGAGAGTCAGTGCTGAGGGGGAGCCACATTGTTGGTGGGTCAGTGCTGAGGGAGTGCTGCACTGTTGGAGAGTCAGTACTGAGGGATTGCTGCATTATCGGAGGGTCAGTGCTAAAAGAGTGCTCCTCTGTTGGAGGGTCAGTGCTGAGGGAGTGCCACACTGTTGGAAGGTCAGTGCTGAGGGAGTGCCGCACTGTTGGAGCGTCAGTGCTGAGGGAGGGCCTCACTGTCGAAGGGTCAGTGCTGAGGGAGGGCCGTACTGTCGGAGGATCAGTGCTGAGGGAGTGGGCACTGTCGGAGGGTCAGTGCTGAGGGAGGGCTGCATTGTCGGAGGGTCAGTGCTGAAGGAGTGCCGCACTGTCGGATGGTCAGTACCGAGGGAGTGCCGCACTGTCGGATGGTCAGTACCGAGGGAGTGCCACACTGTTGGAAGGTCAGTACTGAAGAAGTGCTGCACTGTGATGTACTTGTTTTTCAGTTGGTTTCTGAGCTGTGTTCCTGCTTAATTTCTGTGAAAGAATGAATGGTTTTGTCTGGAAGCTAAAGTGGTGCTTGTGGTCAGTATTTCCCCCTCAGCGAACATCATTGTTACAGATCATCAACTCGATTTGATCTTGCTGGGTGTGGGATCTTGCTGTGCACAAATTGGCTGTAAAGTTTGTTGATTGTGACATTTTGAAAAGTCAATGTTTCCTTCTTTAATTGCTGCCTCCTGAGCTGCTGCTGTTATTTGTGCTGAGTTTATGTCTGTGCTGCTCTCTCTGGGACTTTGGGATCACGCTCCTAGTTCTCAGGTGTGTCTCTGCAGCTGTTTCCTGAATATCTCAGGAACTGGCAGATTCCATGTTTAAACGTGGGAGACTTTCCTATCTCCCTGAGGGAAGCAAGTTTGGCTATCAGCCTCCAGCAGCTCCCAAAGCTTTTCAGTCTTTCTGACATTCCCTGCTCACAGTCACTGCTCTCGCTGCTGGAGAATTCTCTCCCTGAGTTGTATAGTTCCACCCAGGACCCACTGTATAGTTCCACCCAGGACCACTGTATAGTTCCACCCAGGACCCACTGTATAGTTCCACCCAGGACCCACTGTGAATGGCTACAGGAGACACAAGGCAGCTCCATCAGTGCAGACAGACCAATCGGCCCGTCAGTCCGTGCTGTTCATCCCTATCCAGTGAATCCAGCTCCCTCACCCCCATGTATTGACCGGGGTGGGGGGAGGGAGGGAGACTGACAGAGAAAGCTTGAGATGCCAGTCTCTGGAATGTGTGAATTTATATTCCAATAATTCATTAATTAACCTGCGATTATGAAAGAATACCAGCCTGAAATGAGCATGAGGCCATTACTGTTGGTTATAAAATCTCATCTGGTTCACAAGTGTCCTTTCGGGAAGGAAACCTACTGTCCTTCCCCTGTCTGACTTACATGTGACTCCAGACCCACAACCCTCTGACCACACGAAAGGAAAATAAATGAGACGGGATGAATCAGCTGGCATTGACCTGGGCACCAGCAGGAACAGTCCCTCCCTCCTGACCCCCAGGGGGCTACAGCTAAAATCAGGACAGCTGTTTGTGACGATGATTCGGGAAACGATCCTGATCCTTGACCCCCAACACCGGTTTGTCATAAAACTGAAAGGTTTAATTAAACTATTCCAAGCCCCTAACTTTCCTGTTAATGGCTTGATTCTACTGAACCAATGTTTGTTAATCAACCTGTTCAGAAATGTTATTACACACCTTGGGAACAGATGGGTCTTTTAGCTCTGAGATAGGGACAATACCACAGTGCCGTGAGAGCCTTAGGGCTCTGTTTTACTACCAGGCGTGTAATTACACACACCCGAGCGATCTTTCCACCAACAAAATCCCTGTGCATTTTATTTGATTTTTAAAAACCTACTGACCATCACAACCCACTCCCCCGAGCCATGCAACTGATTGTATGTTTACAAGGACAGCCCAGTGGGCGACACAAACCATCTATGGTGAAGTTTCTGGATGAGTTTAATGATTCAGGGTGATAGATTTAAGACAGATGTCAGAGGCAGGTTCTTTACTCAGCGAGTGGTAAGGGTGTGGAATGCCCTACCTGCTAATGTAGGTAACTCAGCCACATTAGAGAGATTTAAACAGTCCTTCGATAAGCACATGGATGATGATGGGATAGTGTAAGGGGATGAGCTGAGAATAGTTCACAGGTCGGCGCAACATTGAGGGCCGAAGGGCCTGTTCTGCGCTGTGTTGTTCTATGTTCTGTAATATCAATGGGCTGTTACCTCCCCATTTAATTTCTAAAGAGGAGATAATTTGATCAAAGTCACGGTATAATCCTACAATCAAATCCACGGCTGCCTGATGACAAAAAAAGGTAAGAGTTAAGATTGTGCCACACTTTCTTCGGGGAGTTTACTGGAAATCAAGCTCTGTTACTCCTGGGGTCAACACCCCACTTACGGACGTTAAAAAAGTACAAACAATTCCCCAATTTACCGAAGTTTCAGACCCAGGTTAATAGAAAGCGTGGATCAGGTTTCTGTATTTAACAAGAATGATTATTTATTACAAGTTATTAGACTCTAGCTGCAAGTAAACAGTTTTAAACCATCAGTGTATAACACAACTAATTTAAATTCTAACCTTCTTGTAAAGTTCTCCTTACACACACAGACAAGCAGAAACAGAAATAGCATTGACAGAGGGGAAACGACAAAACCAGGTTACTAATCCTTCTCACAATGTCTGTTGAGTTGGTTCTTTTTGGTTTGAAGGTTTCTTCTCAGCTTTCCTTTTCCGGAAGCTTCCACAAGTTTGTAAGAGGCAGAGAGTGGCTGGTTTCATTTACAAAGGGACTGACTTATCAGTTAAAATTCACAGTTTACAACAGCTGCTGAAGGAAAGATGAACTGGTCTTCTTCAGGTTTAAATTGGGTTTTAACAAAGACACAACCTCTGAGTTGATGCACATCTGATCACTTCCCTCAGTTTCTTGTTCCCAGCTACAAGCTTCAGTATCCTGAGAAATAATAAGATGGCTATTGGCGGGTAAAACATTTTTGTCATCGATAACTGAACCCTAGTCCATGGACCAATCAACTTCTTGTTACTAGCCAGCTCCATCTGTAAACAACTCCTCAGTTCCAGTTTGTCTGAAAATATTTCAATTTCTGCATTTCAGCACGTGTGGAATATTGCGTGCAATCCTGGTCTCCTTCCTATTGGAAAGCTGTTGTGAAACTTGAAAAGGTTCAGAAAAGATTTACAAGGATGTTGCCAGGGTTGGAGAATGAGCTGCCAGAGGAAGTGGTGGAGGCTGGTACAATTGCAACATTTAAGAGGCATTTGGATGGGTACGTGAATAGGAAGGGTTTGGAGGGATATGGGCCAAATGCTGGCAAGAGGGACGAGATTGGGTTGGGATATCTGGTTGGCATGGATGGGTTGGACCGAAGGGTCTGTTTCTGTGCTGTACATTTGTATGACACTTTGTCCAATGGCTATTAAAACAATGCTTGCCATTAGAGATAGATTACTTACTTTTCAAAACATGCAGCGATTCTTTAAAACATTGCTTTTAAAACAGTTTGTTCTCTTTTCCATCCACAATTTTAAAAAAACATAAGAATAAAAAGATACTCTTATTATTCATTCATGGTTTGTGGGCGTCCCATTTAATACCCACCCCTAGTTGCCCCTTGAGAAGGTGGGGGTGAACCGCTTTCTTGAACTGCTGCAGTCCATGTCCTGGAGGTAGACCCACGATGCTCTTAAGGAGGGAATTCCAGGATTTTGACCCAGCGATAGGGAAGGAATGGCGATATATTTCCAAGTCAGGACGGTGTGTGGTTTGGAGGGGAACTTGTAGGGGGTGGTGTTCCCATGTATCTGCTGTTCTTGTCTTTCTAGTTGGAAGTGGCCGTGGGTGTGGAAGGTGTTGTCTGAGAATCTTTGGTGAACTTCTTTAGTGCATCTTGTAGATAGTACACACTGCTGCTACTGAGCATCGGTGGTGTAGGGAGTTGATGTTGGATAATAGTTTCATTCTGTTAATCACACTTTCAGGCTGTGCATTAATGAACAGAAGCATTCGCTGTGCGTAAATAATTTTCCTCATGTTGCTATGCTGCCTTTGTCATATTTACCAACACCTTGGGACAATGGTTTAACTTTCTCCTGGACCAGTGACTGTTTTCAGAAACTCTGGTCTCAGGAGCCTGTCTGTGTGTGCTATAGTGGGAAGGACGGTAGGGCAAGGGGGTGGGGGGGGGGGGGTAGGGAAGAGTGAGCCAGTTCCCACAGCTGAGAAACAGAAATGTGGCAATCGAGTGTAAATTGATGAATGTGTGAAGCTTCCTTTGTCCCTGTCTGGAGGGGTTTCTGTTGAAAGGAATAAAGGCTCCTGTCACGCAGTCTCCTGACGAATGAGGGAATGGGATGTGTCAGTGCTGAGGGACACAGGCTCCAGATGAAAGTGTGATCTCGATGCAGCACACAGTCAGTTGAGCTCCATGTCATGGGAATGAGCCAAGGGGTTTCCACTTCACACAGTTACCATAACAAAACCCCGAAATTACAGACTGCATGATTGCACTAACAGACTGTGGGAGAGCCAGTGACAGATTTCCATGCACTCGCTTCACCTCTGTGTGAACTTCAACACAACAGCTTCATCAAAGCCCATTCTGCCTCTGTTCTGGGGGGGGGGGGGGGGTTGATGGAGGGACAGTGTAGAGGGAGCTTTACTCTGTATCTAACCCTAGTGCTGTCCCTGTCCTGGGAGGGTTTGATGGGGACAGTATAGAGAGAGCTTTACTCTGTATCTAACCCCGTGCTGTCCCTGTCCTGGGAGTGTTTGATGGGGGGGTGCGGTGTAGAGAGAGCTTTAATCTGTATCTAACCCCGTGCTGTTCTTGTCCTGGGCTGTTTGATGGGGCCACTAGTAACACAGAAACATGGAAAATATGTCTAGGAGGAGGCCATTCAGCCTTTTGAGTCTGCTCCACCTTTCAATACAATCATGGCTCAGTATCTCATCCCTATCCTCTCCCCTCGATCCCTTTAGCCGCAAAGGCCATGTCCAGCTCCCTCTTGAATGTATCTAACGAATTGACCCCAACAGCTTCCTGTGGGAGAGAATTCCACAGGTTCATAACTCTCTGAGTGAAGAAATCCTTCCTCATCTCAGTCCTGAATGGCTTACCCCTTATTCTTAGACTGTGACCCCCAGTTCTGGACTTACCCAACATCAGGAAAATTCTTAGTCTGTGACCCCCAGTTCTGGACTTACCCAACATCGGAAAAATCTAGCCTGTCCAGTCCCATCAGGATTTTATAATTTTCCTTCTTCTAAATCCCAGTGAATACAAGCCCAGTCGATCCAGTCTTTCCTCGTCTGTCTGTCCTGCTGTCCCGGGGATCAGTCTGGTGAACCTTCACTGGGCTCTCTCAATAACAGGAATGTCCTTCCTCAGACTAGGAGACCAAAACTCAAGGGGTGGCCTCACCAAGGCCCTGTATAACTGCAGCAAGACATCCTTATTCTGATACTCCAACTCTCTCACTATAAAGGCCAATATGCCATTAGCTTTCCTCACTGCCTGCTGCATGTGTATACCAACCTTCACCAACTGTTCCACCATGACACCCAGGTCTCATTGCACCCTCATCTTTTCCTAAACTGTCACTGTTCAGAGAACGATCTGCCTTCCTGTTTTTGTGACCGAAGTGGATAACCTCACACCGATCCAAATAATGTTGCATTTGCCAAGTATTTGCCCGTTCAGCCAGTCTGTCCAAGTCACCCTGTAGCCTCTTAGCATCCTCCTCACAGCACACTCTGCCACTCTGTGTCATCTGCAAATTTGGAGATATGGCATTTAATTCCTTCATTCAAATCGTTGATATATATTGAGAACAGCTGGGGTCCTAGCACTGAACCCTAGGGTACCCCACTCTGAAAATGACCCGTTTATTCCACCTCTCTGCTTTCTGTCTGCTGATGGGTTCTCTACCCACGTCGGTATATTACCTCTGATACCATGAGCTTTAATTTTCCTTACTAATCTCTTGTGTGGAACCTTGTCAAAAGCCTTTTGAAAGTCCAGAAACACAATATTCACTGATTCACTCTTGTCTACTCTCCTGGTCACATTCTCAAAAAATCCCAGAAGATTTGTCAAGCATGATTTCCCTTGAGTGAATCCATTCTGACTAGGACCATTCTCTCACTGCTTTCCAAATGCTCTGTTATTACATCCTTAATAGAGTTATAGAGTCAGAGAGACATACAGCACAGAAACAGACCCTTCACTCCAACTCGTCCATGCCGACCAGATATCGAGATAAATCTAGTCTCATTTGCCAGCATTTGGCCCATATCCCTCCAAACCCTTCCTTTTCATATACCCATACAGGTGCATTTTAAAAAAAGAAAATTTACAGCCCAGGAACAGGCCCTTCGGCCCTCCAAGCTTGAGCCGATCCAAGTGTACGGTCTAAACCTGTTGCCCAATTCCTAAGATCAGTATCCCTCTGCTCCCCAACTACTCATGCATCTGTCCAGACGCATCTTAAATGAATCTACCATGCCTGCCTCTACCACCTGTGCTGGCAACATGTTCCAAACGCCCACCACCCTCTTGCCGCGTGTATCCCTTTAAACTTTCCACCTCTCACCTCTCACCTTGTAATTGTACCAGCCTTCACCACTTCCTCTGGCAGCTCATTCCATACACGTACCACCCTCTTTCCCCTCTCACCCTAAACCTATGCCCTCTAGTTCTGGACCCCCCACACCAGGGAAAAGACCTTGTGTATATACCCTATCCATGTCCCTCATAATTTTGTAAACCTCTATAAGGTCACCCCTCAGCCTCCGACGCTCCAGGGAAAACAGCCCCAACCTGTTCAGCCTCTCCCTCTAGCTCAAATCCTCAGCCCTGGCAACATCCTTGTAAATCTTTTCTGAACCCTTTCAAGTTTCACAACATCTTTCCGATAGGAAGGAGACCAGGATTGCACACAATATTCCAACATTGGCCTAACCAATGTCCTGCACAGCCACAACATGACCTCCCAACTCCTGTACTCAATACTCTGACCAATAAAAGAAAGCATACCGAACACGCTCTTCACTAACCTACCTACCTGCGACTCCACTTTCAAGAAATGACTTAATGATAGACTCCAGCATTTTCTCCATCACCAATGTCAGGCTAACCGGCCTATAATTCTCCATTTTCTCTATCCCTCTGTTTTTAAAGAGTGGAGTTACATTAGCTTCCCTCCAGAATGTTGGAAAATGATCACCAATGCATCCGTTATTTCTCGAAGCATTTCCTGAAGTACTCTGGGATGTAGAGCATCAGACCCTGGGGACTGATTGGTTTCTAATCTCATCAATTGCCCCAACACCCTTTCCTGGGTCAATACGTGTGGTGCTGGAAAATCACAGCTGGTCAGGCAGCATCCGAGGAGCAGGAGAGTCACCATTTCGAGCATAGGGACTTCATCAGGAATGAGGGGTGGCCCAAGGGGGTTGAGAGATAAATAGGTGGGGGGGGGGAATGTGGGCTAGGGGGACGTTGGCTGGGAATGTGATAGGTGGATAGAGCTGGGGGTGAAGTAATAGATTGGAGAGGAGGCTGGGATAGATGGGAAAGGTGATGGACAGGTAGGACAGTTCCTATCTGTAGAAATGTCTGTAGTCAGTTTTATGTTTTTTGCAAGTTTCCTTTCATTTTCTTTCCCTGTCCAGATTAAACCCTTTGTCCTCCTCTGCTGAATTTTAAATTTCTCCCAGTCCAGGGGTTTGCTGCTTGTCTGGCAAATTATATGCCTCCTCTTTAGTTTAACACTACCCTTGATTTCCCTCATTAGCCGTGGTTTAACCAGCTTCCCTGATTTACTCTTACACCAGACAGGGATGCACAATTGTTGAAGTTCATACATATATTCTTTATGTGTCTGCCATAGAGGGAGCGTTACTCTAAATCTAGCTCCAACCTGTTCCTGCCCTAGGAGGGTTTGCTTAGGGACAGTGTAGGGGGAGAAGTTTTACCTGCACATCCACTAATATCATCTATTGTATCCGTTGCTCCCGATGCGGTCTCCTCTACATTGGGGAGACTGGGCGCCTCCTAGCAGAGCGCATTAGGGAACATCTCCGAGACACCCGCACCAACCAACCAAACCGCCCGTGGCCCAACATTTCAACCCCCCCTCCCACTCTGCCGAGGATATGCAGGTCCTGGGCCTCCTCCACCGACGCTCCGTCACCACCAGACGCCTGGAGGAAGAACACCTCATCTTCCGCCTCGGAACACTTCAACCCCAGGGCATCAATGTGGATTCCAACAGTTCCCCCCTTTCCCCTTCCCCCACCTCATCCTAGCTTCTAACCTCCAGAAACTCGATCCCCTGACCTGTCCGGACTTGTCCGACCTGCCCAGCTCCTCTTCCACTTCCAGCACCACTGATCCAGAATCTGGTTTCCAGCATCTGCAGTCATTGTTTTTACCACAGTGTAGGGGGAGCTTTACTCTGTATTGAACCTCGTGCTGACCCTGTGCTGGGAGTGTTTGATGGGGGATAGTGTAAGTGGAGCTTTACTCTGCACTTAACCCCATGCTGACCCTGTGCTGGGATAATTAAAGACAAGAATGAATGTTGGGATGGTATTGTGTTGGATGGATGTTTGGAGGTGCTTTCAGCTCTGTCTCACATTGGGATTGACACCTTGTTCTCAGTCTCTTGATAGTATAAAGTAATGATTAACGGAGAATCCTTGATGAATGAAGACTGCAGACTGTGTCTGTTTTTGTACACAGTAAACCGAAGGGGATCTCCCCCACCCCACCTCACCCCAGCTCCAAACTTCCAGCTCAGCACTATCCCCATGACTTGTCTGGACTTGTCCTACCTGCCTATCTCCTTTTCCACCTATCCACTCCACCCTCCTCCCTGACCTATCACCTTCATCCCCACCCACACTCACCTATTGTACTCCATGCTACTTTCTCCTCACTCCCACCCTCCTCTAGCTTATCTCTCCATGCTTCAGGCTCTCTGCCTTTATTCCTGATGAAGGGCTTTTGCCCAAAACGTCGATTTTACTGCTCCTCGGATGCTGCCTGAACTGCTGTGCTCTTCCAGCACCACTGATCCAGAATCTGGTTTCCAGCATCTGCAGTCATTGTTTTTACCTACCATCCCAGAAATAATAATCTCCCTGCTTAGAAATAAGCTCTGTCTGCAAGTATCAGAGAGAGCTGCAAATCGAGGGGTGATAGATTTAAGACAGATGTGAGAGGCAGGTTCTTTACTCAGAGAGTGGTAAGGGTGTGGAATGCCCTACCTGCCAATGTAGTTAACTCAGTCACATTAGGGGCTTTTAAACAGCCCTTGGATAAGCACATGGATGATAATGGGATAGTGTAGGGGCATAGGCTTAGATTTGTTCATAGGTCAGTGCAATATCAAGGGCCTTAGGACCTGTTCTGCGCTGTATTGTTCTGTGTTATGTGTAAACCACTGCCCTTTCACTGTAAACTGCAGGGGCCCAATTCCCTCAGGTGAGGCAAGAGGTATTAGGCTGAGTCTGAGTAAGATCCCGAAGGGGTTTTACAGCAGGATCTTCCTCACTGTTTACAATCACAATTGCTCCACAAACTCCCTTCATTGATCCTATCTACAGCCCTGTCTGATCCCAGCACCTTCTGCCTCAGTTAGTGTTTGGAGCTGTCTTACAGAGGTCCCTCAGGCGGGGAGAGTTGGGAGGTGGGTGTGTATGTCTGAGAAAAGCAATGAGTTTGGTGAGATGCCTCCACCAGTTGACTAGCTGACAGGATGTGAAGTGTACATCTTCCAGGACCTCGAGGGTGAAACACAGGAATGTGTGAGTCTTTGGCTGTTTTGGAAATCCGTTCCCACATTTGGCTGTTTAACTCTGGACAGAGGCTGAGGACAGATCAGTGAAGGAGCTCACTAAGAAGGTTTACTGAGGGAAACGATTCACTGGGCAGATATATTGGAAGGGCTGTCTGATGAGTTCACAGAAAACTGGAAAGGAATCTCCAAGCCCAGAGCACCAGAGAGCTGCTCTCTCATCGCTGAGAAATCACAGGATTGGTTCAAACTAAGGGTCACCTGATAGAATAGGACGCAAGCAGATTACATTACCCTCAAAGTCTGATTAACCGCATCAGTCAGTGTGAGAGAGTGTGGGACCTGTATCCCAGTGAGAGTCAGTGTGTGTGGGACTGTACCCCAGTGAGAGTCAGTGTGTGTGTGGGACTGTACCCCAGTGAGAGTCAGTGTGTGTGTGGGACTGCACCCCAGTGAGAGTCAGTGTGTGTGGGACTGTACCCCAGTGAGAGTCAGTGTGTGTGGGGGACTGTATCCCAGTGAGAGTCAGTGTGTGTGGGACTGTACCCCAGTGAGAGTCAGTGTGTGGGGGGGACTGTTGCCCAGTGAGTCAGTGTGTGTGGGACTGTACCCCAGTGAGAGTCAGTGTGTGTGGGACTGTACCCCAGTGAGAGTCAGTGTGTGTGGGGGACTGTATCCCAGTGAGAGTCTGTGTGTGGGAGTGTTCCCCAGTGAGAGTCAGTGTGTGTGTGTGGGACTGTACCCCAGTGAGAGTCAGTGTGTGTGTGATTGTACCCCAGTGAGAGTCAGTGTCAGTGCGTGGGACTCTACCCCAGTGAGAGTCAGTGTGTGTGGGGGACTGTATCCCAGTGAGAGTCAGTGTGTGTGGGACCTGTATCCCAGTGAGAGCAGCGTGTGTGGGACTGTACCCCAGTGAGAGTCAGTGTGTGTGTGGGACTGTACCCCAGTGAGAGTCAGTGTGTGTGTGGGACTGTACCCCAGTGAGAGTCAGTGTGTGTGTGGGACTGTACCCCAGTGAGAGTCAGTGTGTGTGTGGGACTGTACCCCAGTGAGAGTCAGTGTGTGTGTGGGACTGTACCCCAGTGAGAGTCAGTGTG
>NW_025215327.1:54586-56613 GCF_004010195.1 Chiloscyllium plagiosum
TGTGTGTGGGACTGTAACCCAGTGAGAATCACTGTGTGTGCAGGACTGTAGCCCAGTGAGAGTCAATGTGTGTGGAGGACTGTACCCCAGTGAGAATCAGTGTGTGTGTGGGACTGTAACCCAGTGAGAATCACTGTGTGTGCAGGACTGTAGCCCAGTGAGAGTCAATGTGTGTGGAGGACTGTACCCCAGTGAGAATCAGTGTGTGGGGGGGGGTTGTTTCCCATTTAGAATCAGTGGGTGTGGGGGGCTGTACCCCAGTGAGAGAAAGTGTGTGTGCGGGGCTGTATCCCAGTGAGAGTCGGTGTGTGGGGGGACTGTATCCCAGTGAGAGTCAGTGTGTGTGTAGGACTGTACCCCAGTGAGAGTCAATGTGTGGAGGACTGCACTCCAGTGAGAGTCAGTGTGTGTGCAGGACTGTACCACAGTGAGAGTCAGTGTGTGTGGGGGGGCTGTATCCCAGTGAGAGTCAGTGTGTGTGGGACTGTACCCCAGTGAAAGTCAGTGTGTGTGTGGGATTGTTCCCCAGTGAGAGTCAGTGTGTGTGTGGGACTGTACCCCAGTGAGAGTCAGTGTGTGTGGGACTGTACCCCCGTGAGAGTCAGTGTGTGGGGGGGAACTGTACTCAAGTGAGAGTCAATGTGCATGGGGGACTGTACCCCAGTGAGAATCAGTGTGTATGGGGGACTGTATCCCAATAAGAGACAGTGTGTGTGTTGGGGGGGGCTGTATCCCGGTGAGAGTCAGTGTGTGTGGGGGGCTGTATCCCAGTGAGAGTCAGTATGTGGGGGGGGGGGAAGCTGTATCCCAATGAGAGTCAGTGTGTGTGGGGGACTGTACCCCAGTGAGAATCAGTGTGTGTGTGGGACTGTAACCCAGTGAGAATCACTGTGTGTGCAGGACTGTAGCCCAGTGAGAGTCAATGTGTGTGGAGGACTGTACCCCAGTGAGAATCAGTGTGTGTGGGGGGGTTGTTTCCCATTTAGAATCAGTGGGTGTCGGGGGCTGTACCCCAGTGAGAGAAAGTGTGTGTGCGGGACTGTATCCCAGTGAGAGTCAGTGTGTGTGGGAGTGTTCCCCAGTGAGAGTCAGTGTGTGTGTGCGACTGTACCCCAGAGAGAGTCAGTGTGTGTGGGACTGTACCCCAGTGAGAGTCAGTGTGTTAGGGGGACTGTATCCCAGTGAGAGTCAGTGTGTGTGGGACGGTACCCCAGTGAGAGTCAGTGTGTGTGTGGGACGGTACCCCAGTGAGAGTCAGTGTGTGTGGGAATATTCCCCAGTGAGAGTCAGTGTGTGTGTGGGACTGTATCCCAGTCAGAGTCAGTTTGTGTGGGATTGTACCCCAGTGAGAGTCAGTGTGTGTGTGAGACTGTACCCCAGTGAGAGTCAGTCTGTGTGGGACTGTAACCCAGTGAGAGTCAGTGTGTGTGGGAGTGTTCCCAGTGAGAGTCACTGTGTGTGTGTGGGACTGTACCCCAGTGAGATTCAGTGTCTGTATGACTGTACCCCAGTGAGAGTCAGTGTCTGTGCGTGTGGGACTGTATCCCAGTGAGAGTCAGTGTGTGGGGGAGACTGTATCCCAGTGAGAGTCAGTGTGTGTGGGACTGTACCCCAGTGAGAGTCAGTGTGTGTGGGAGTGTTCCCCAGTGAGAGTCAGTGTGTGTGGGGGACTGTACCCCAGTGAGAGTCAGTGTGTGGGGGGGACTGTACCCAAGTGAGAGTCAGTGTGCATGGGGGACTGTACCCCAGTGAGAGTCAGTGTGTATGGGGTACTGTATCCCAATAAGAGACAGTGTGTGTGTGTGTATGTGGGGGGGGGGGGGTGCTGTATCCCAGTGAGAGTCAGTGTGTGGGGGGGACTGTACCCAAGTGAGAGTCAGTGTGCATGGGGGACTGTACCCCAGTGAGAGTCAGTGTGTGTGGGGGACTGTACCCCAGTGAGAGTCAGTGTGTGTGGGGGACTGTACCCCAGTGAGAGTCAGTGTGTGTGGGGGACTGTACCCCAGTGAGAGTCAGTGTGTGTGGGA
>NW_025215327.1:78980-80575 GCF_004010195.1 Chiloscyllium plagiosum
AAACCTTACACACAGATATATATTTTAAGATCATGCACATTCTTCTCAAGCCCTCCCGGAAGCCAAACTTTGATTTATGGATCAACTGATAATCATCAGCCATTTCAGATTATAATCATGCCATTGTAACTCCCTGCTCCTCCCCACGAATCTCACGACTGCAGGAAGTGAGTTTTTGAACTCCTCCAAAGTAAGAATCTCCCTAGGAATCTCATTGATTGCTCTGTTTTTAATACCCTCACTCAACTTTCAAAATTACTTTGTTTAATCCTTTCAAACTCAATGTACGTTTCACCAGGTGACGCTATTTTACATTCTAAAACACTGTCTGCTGTTTCTGGCCCAAGCTCATATGAACTTCAGATGTCTTTCTTCACCTCCTCATAATCTCCAGATATCTCTTCCGATAGGAATGCATTTACCTCACTCCTTATACCGACCAGCTTTGGTTGGATTAAGTAAATCCACATGGTCAGTGGCTATTGCATCCGTATAGCCACTTTCTCAAATGAAATTGAAAAGACTTCTACATCCTTTTCACCAAATTTAGACAATGCCTGTACATATTTAAACCGATCCCCATCAGTCCTTTGGCTACCATAGAGTTTCTCATCCTCACTATCCTCCTCATCCAGCCTACCGTCTCCCTTCATCTCCACCCAGCTAAGTCGACTTTCCTATCAAATTGCTAACGTTTGAAGTTGAAACTCTTTCGCTATCTGCTTTTCATCTTCATTTTTCTGTCTTTCTTCTTCCTTTCCGTTTCTTTAAATTCCACTTTTAATCTTATTTCAAGCTGTTTCAATTCCTTTTCGTGTTGATGCTGCCTCATTTGCAATTGAATTCTAAGTATTTCCAAAGTTTCTGATGTTGTTTCCACCAAAAATTGAATGCCAAACTACAGCTATAATTATATCTCCTTTTTTCACTGACAAACACAAACCCAACTCCAGCTTGTCTGCCAATTCTAACAGCTTTGTCTTGCTCACCTTTGTAAAATCTCCAACTTCATTTTTTCCACACCCAGAGGACTCTTACAGGCAGAAATAGCCATTACTACACCAAGCACTGTACAAAGCAACCGAATTCAATACCCAGACCAAAAGAAACTAACAATTACAAGACGCTGTGTTTGAGTCCAACAATCTCCCTGTGCACATTCTCGCCTTCCCTGCGTGTTCTCCAGGTGCTCCATTTTCCTGCCACAACCCAAACATATGCAGGTTAGGCGAAATTGCAAAGTTAAACTTCCCGTACTGTTCAGCGATGTGTAGATGAGTTGCACTAGTCAGGTGTAAATATGGTGTAATAGGGGAGGGGAATGTGTCTGGTTGGTGTGGAGTGTTGGGCCAAATGGCCTGCTTCCACTCTGTAGGGATTCTAATCCTGAACCCTATCTGGATTTATCGATTTCGAACCAGGCAAGTGTCCCCAGATTGTTATCAACCAGAGCAGAATGCCTGGTCGCCAACCTTGTCTTCGGTTAGGTTCTTAACAGAATGGAAAAAGGCCCTACGGCCCAACACGTCCACACCAAAGACCAAACCACCCAACCCCATTCCCCTACCACATATTTAACCCTGACTAATGCACCT
>NW_025215327.1:81297-82539 GCF_004010195.1 Chiloscyllium plagiosum
CCCCTATGTAACATGGAGCAGAACATGGGGCACACCGGGAAATGAACATCTGCCCGATACACACCCTCACCCCCGACATGGAGCACCACATGGAATACAGTGGGAAGTGAACAACAGGAGAAATTGAGGACTGCAGATTCTGGAGATCAGAGCTGAAAATGTATTGCTGGAAAAGCGCAGCAGGTCACGCAGCATCCAGGGAGCAGGAGAATCGACGTTTCTGGCATGAGCCCTTCTTCAGTATTCTTCTGCTCCTTGGATGCTGCCATGACCTGCTGCGCTTTTCCAGCAACACATTTTCAGACGTGAACTACAACCCAAGACACACCATTTCACTGTTTCTGAGCTTCACAATGCCAGCACTCGATACACGAGAGAAGCAAAAGCCAAGGGCAGGGAAAATTACAGATGGACAGAAAGATTCACATTAAAGACAGAAACAGGCAGTTAATTAACTGAGAAGATGTTGTGGAAATAATGAGAAAAAGACTGGGTATTGGGGCTAAATGTAGGATTGACTCATTAGAGAGCAAAATTACAATAATGAGAACATTGAGTAAAGATATTTTCCGAACAGCTGAAATGGTTTGTTTCATCAAATTCTAAACCTCCTTCACATAACACTTCAAACTGGGAGAAGATGGCAGACTAACACGGAGAGCTGTGCAGGCCATGCTCGTGTACTACTCGGTAAACTGGATTATCTGCCCAGCATGAGGAGTATTGAAAACTTTTACTATCATATAGGAACAATACACACAACAGGGGAAGATTTCTATCTCCATATGACCAATGTGAGGTGTGTGTGTGTGTGTGTGTGTGTGTGTGTGTGGTGTTGGGGTGGTTGCATGTGAAAATCATTGCATGAGAAAGAATACACTTAAAGGAAACCGGGTTAACTTTGACCCACTGGCAGGGATTGGGATAATCGACACAGAGAGACCGAGGGAAGTTTCATGGACAGATGAGTTAAAGAGCTTGAGAATATTAAAATAAATGCAGTGCCAGACACCATAGTGATATAGCTCAGCGTGCACAGGAATATTAAATGGATGAAATTTTGGTGTGAGTTCGAATCAGTTTTGTTTCTGCAGGTTTCAACCCGACAGTGTCAGCAGCAGATTATTGTCATCATTAAATCTGTACTTCACAGCTCAGGGTTCAAACAGCAGATGGGTTAAGCCAGTGAAGGACAATCTGGAGCAGCGAATAGATAAAGTTAATAATGATCAGGGCATGATG
>NW_025215327.1:82734-91681 GCF_004010195.1 Chiloscyllium plagiosum
CTTAAAGGAAACCAGGTTAACTATGACCCACTGGCAGGGATTGGGATAATCGACACAGAGAGACCGAGGGAAGTTTCATGGACAGATGAGTTAAAGAGCTTGAGAATATTAAAATAAATACATTGCCAGGCACCATGGCGATATAGCTCAGCGTGCACAGGAATATCAGATGGATGAAATTTTGGTGTGAGTTCGAATCAGTTTTGTTGCTGCAGGTTTCAACCCGACAGTGTCAGCAGCAGGTTGTTGTCATCATTAAGTCTGTACTTCACAGCTCAAGGTTCAAACAACAGATGGGTTAAGCCAGTGAAGTACAATCTGGAGCAGCGAATAGATAAAGTTAATAATGATCAGGGCATGATGTCAGAAATAAGCTCATGGCCAAATGGGTCACCAAGCTTGAGATCCGTCTGTTTCAATGACCACCTACATGTTCCCTTCCAAGCCATTCACTACCCAGGCTTGGAAATATACCGCTGTTCCTTCACAGTCGTTGGGTCAGAATCCTGGAAATCCCTCCCTAACGCTGCAAGTGGACTGCAGCGGTTCAAGAGGCCAGCTCACCATCACCTTCTCATGGGCAACTAGGAATGGGCTATTAATGCTGGCCAGCCAGCAATGCCCAGTTCCCACAAATATATTCGCCACGGATGGGATGGAGTTCGAGGAAGGAAACAGAGTTTGTAAACATAATAGAGGACAATGACCTCCACGTTCCCAATACTTAAATAACAAGGGCAGTGAGACAATGTTTCACATCTGAAAGTGAGTAGGTCAACATAGAGACCCTTGAGTAACAGTCTGAATCAAGAAGGGAGACAGTAATTGAACAAGTTCACTGGTGCCGTTAGTCGTGATCTGCAGAGTGAATGTGTGGATTCAGGGTCTCAACATGAACAATAATAGTGGCAAGGAGTGAAGACTACATGAAATAACAGTAATGCAGTCATAACTAGTTTTTTGAAAAATATCTGGATGGTGAGACTTACCAGGGACACAAACGGTAGTCAGGAGAGGATAATAAAAACATTGAATAATGAGAAGAGCATAAAAGGTCTGCAAATAGAAAGAAACCAGCGTAATCGGATAAATCCATGTCAATTGTTGTAACATTCCAGTCCAACGTTCTCAGATTTTGTTACATTGTTGGAACATTGCGGTCTAATGTACTCACATTCTGATCCATTTTTGGAATATTCCAGTCTAATATTCTCGGATTCTGATCCATTAATGGAACATTCCAGTTTAATGTTCTCAGATTCTTATCCATTGTTGTAACATTCAAGTCTAACGTTCTCAGATTATGATCTCTCTTCCCTTTCTCCATCTGGAGCTGCTGATCCCTGTTAGTGCTGTCGGTGATTATCCCACTCAGACTATGGGATAACACATTGAACGAAGCCCATATATCATTAAGAGATGGGAAATTTCCACTGGAATAATTAGAATATATGGCGACTGACATTAATCACAGTCACCAAACAAACATGGAAAGTTAAACCCTTCCTTACATTACATTCCATATCATAATAAAAGGGATTATTTACTCGGTCTCGATGGAATGGATGAGGGTTACAGATGGCCGGACTATAAATCTTTTAATTTTTTCTGACTTTTTCCTTGAATGTGGGAGTTTTACCAGAGCACTGCAGGGCTGTATATGTCCTACTCTGTTTATAAAGCTACAGGGATAAGATAACAGATTAGCTGCAAGAAATGTCTGGTGGGGAACTTTCTGGTGGAGAATACATTAACTCAAGAGAGAAAGTGAGGATTGCAGACGCTGGAGATAAGAGTAGAGAAAGTGGTACTGGAAAAGCACAGCAGGTCAGGCAGCCTCAGAGGAGCATTGACATTTCTTGTGTAAGCCCTTCATCGGAATGAGGCTTGTGGCCCAAGGGTCCTGGGAGATAAATGGGAAATAGGTGGGGTTGGGGGAAGATAGCTGAGAATGTGAAATGTTGATGAAGTTGGGGTTGCAGGTGATATGTGAGAGAGAAGGGTGAAGCGGATAGATAGAAAGGAAGATGGACAGGTAGGGCAGGTCATCCGGCGGTACTGAGTTGGAAGGTTGGAACTGGGATAAGTTGGAGGGAAGGTAAATGACAAAACTTGTGAAATCCACATTGATCCCATGTGGTTCCAAAGTTCAAAGGCAGAAGACGTGTCTTTCTTCCTCCAAGAGTCGGGTGGTTAAGGTTTTGGCGGTGGAAGAGGCCGAGGAGCTGCATGTCCATGGTGGAGTGAAAGCGGGAGTCAAGGTTTTCAGCCACGGGGTAGTGGGGTTGTTTGGTGGGTGCCCCAGAGATGTTCTCTGAAGTGTTCCACACGTTGGCGTCCTGTCTCCCTAATGTAGAGGAGACATCAGGAGCAACGGGTACTGTAGGTGACGTGTGTGGAAATGCAGGTAAAACTCCGAAGAATGTGGAATGATCCTTTGTAGTCTCGGACGGAGGTGAGGGGGAGGTGATGGTGCAGGTTTTCCAAATCTTGTGGTTGCATGGGAAGGCGCCAGGTGTGGAGGGTGGGTTGTTGGGTGGCGTGGACCTGACAAGTGATTCGCGCAGGGAATGTTCTTTATCGAACGCAGATCGGGGTGGGGAGGGAAATATATTCCTGGTGGTGGGGTCTGTTTGTAGGTGGTGCAAATGGGGGACAATAATGCATTGTATCTGGAGATTTGGTGGGATGGAAGGTGAGGAACAGAGTGTTCTTTCCCTATTGAGTTTGGAGTGCCAACATTTGAAGGCAGAGTTACGGGAAGTGGATGAGATGCTTTAGTTGCATCGTCGACCACGTGGGGGGAGAAATTGCTGTCTTTGAAGAAGGAGACATGTGGACTATACACTGGGTGCAGAGAGTGGTGCTCTAAAAGCACAGTGGGTCAGGCAGTATCCGAGGAGCAGGAAATTTCGACCTTTTGATCAGGAATCGGGTTTTTTTGCCCGAAACATCGGTTTTCCTTTCTCCTCGGATGCTGCCTGACCTGCTGTGCTTTTCCAGCACTACACTCCCGACTCTAATCTCCTGCATCGCAATACTCACTTTTGCCTACGCACTAGGTTCAGCCACTTCTGTAATACTGCTTTTAATTCTGTTCTCACTGCTGTAGGCAAGATGTTGTGAAAGTTCAAAGCATGCAGAAAAGTTTTCCACGTATATTGACAGTGTTGGGTAGGGTGATGGTAGCGAGTGATTTTGAGCTACACGGAGAGTATGAATGGGCAGGGGCTATATT
This sequence comes from Chiloscyllium plagiosum, assembly GCF_004010195.1. NCBI lineage: Eukaryota > Metazoa > Chordata > Chondrichthyes > Orectolobiformes > Hemiscylliidae > Chiloscyllium > Chiloscyllium plagiosum. The sequence continues at coordinate 85,973 of NW_025215327.1, forward strand.
CCCTGGAGTGTTGTTTCTGAGGAATGACCTTACTGAGATTTATTGCGGTGAATCCCGATGCTCCAGGGTGAGCAAGGCCAAAGACCAGAGAAATAGAGAGAACAGTTGTTCACATTAAAACGGGACAGTTACTCATCGACAACATGTTGGCAAACGATGGAGGTAGACTGAAGAATGGGACTGGCCGGAGGAGTCAGAATTTGGAGGGTCCAATCACATGATTGCGAACAAAATAAAGGCATATTCTCAATCCACCTCACCGAACCAGACCAGACACCATAAACCCAGAGGAGATATCTGTTTTGAAAGGAGCACTGCGCAGATCAGGCTAGTGTGTTGCTGCACACCACCCTGCAATCAGTCCAGAGCGGAACACTGTGTACACTATAGTTTTGCATTGATTATAAACCCAGATGAGATATGTGTTCAGCAGTGAGCACTGTGCAAACCGGACTGGTGTACTGTGTAATACAATGACACTCTATCCAGAGTGGAAAGGTATGCAGTCCACAGTAGTGCATTGATCCATAAACCCAGATGAGCTATGCGACCAGGGTGTGGAACTGAGTCCACCATCCCAGCGCATTGTTCAGTAACATTGTGTTCGATCACTGCTCAGCGAAGGGAAACTTGCAGCCAATGCTGGAAGTGACAGGATGTGCAGCTCCCTTCCATTTACAGCTCCATATCTACATTGTGGCATGACACAGGGGTGCTGTGGGTGTGAAAATCACTGCCAGAGAGAGATGGCGGGGGAATCAATTAAAGTATCAACAAATGTGAAGGCTTCAGGGAATAGACATCGAGAGCGAAATTGAGAGACAATGTCATGGAAGGATGTGTTCACAGAATCCAGAATGCTGAAATGAAGGCTTTTCAACAGTATCCTGCAACATGAGCCAGTGTTTCCAGGAATGATGGGTGAATGGGATATTGGTGTGAGTTCAGATGATGGAGAGTATTGGATGAGCAGTTCTTCTGCAGCTTTGTAACTGTGAGTAGGTCAGCAGAGTCTTCGACACATTGGGCTGATTCTAACAATAATTTGTTGCAGTGACATTTTCACTGAGTATGGCAGAAGGATTGTCTGTATGAGACTGAGCTAGTTTCCTGGTGATATCCCATCAAACCCAGCTCATTGACTACCTAGTCCACCCCATGGCGTCCCTCGCATTCAATGCCAGCTCGGTTTCCTTCATGGTTGGAGGTACTCATCAATGCCCGCATGACCCTAAATATTTCGTGACCCCTGGCACTGGTGCCATCTTCAAAAGGCCAATGGGCACACCTTTGCGCTTTCTCCGTTTGGAGTTGCCCTGCACAGTTTACCCCGAGCATGGCAGATAACGGGCATTTACATCACGGTTTGTGAACAGAGACACGGAAGCCCTGGTGAATGGGCTGGTGCAATTCTCTTCCCAGAGTGCCCCACCCAGCATGGTCTGAGCTCACCACCCAGCTCAGTGTAGTATCTGTGGTCTGACGGAATGTCCAGCAATACAGGACAAGCATCAATAACCTTCCCCGTTCTGTCAGGATAAGTATCACTGTGTGCTCTCTGCTCCCTCACACTCACTGTATATCTGTTATGGCACCGACCCCCGAACAAGGCTCATGCTCCACCACTCTCACTACTGCATGCAGTCTTTCTTTCTCTCTCTCTCTCCCCCTCCACTTTACCCCCACACCAATAACACGGCATAGATACAACATTGTGCACTGACTCCCTCCGGATACTTCACTATGTTCCCCACCTACACCAGCACAAACAAAAGGGCCACCCACCCCCACTCTCCCTCCCTCGATTTCTCCCATTCCAGGAGAAACAGACTGGGATGGGACAGAAAGGGCCAAGCCGGGTGCTGGAGTGCCCGATATCCGTTCCCTCACCTCCCTCCCCCAGCCATGTGGGGAGGACCCTGGTAGGAGCCGGAGAGGACAGGTACCCCACGTGTGGAGATTCCGAGACATCCATGTCCCACCGACCGAGAAAGGAGCAATGTTTAGTGAAGGGCAATTCTCACTTTAAAACCACTGGCATCTCCGTTTCCCCCGGCACAACACAGAAGCCGTGCCCCTTATGCAATCTCCCTTTTGTGTCGAGCTGGTACAAATGGAATCCCCACGGTCTCGGTGGGCAGGAGGGTGTGCTCACAACACATCATCACCACCACCTCCCAGGAAGGGAGCACGGAGGGTCCCTCCTCCACCTTCTCCTGTCAACAGCTCAGATACTGAAACTAACCTGTGATATTTTCTGCTGTCCCCACTTGTCCTGACATCTTCAATAATTTGTGCTCATATACACTCAGTGTCCTCTGCTCCTACACCCGTTTTATAATGGTACAAAATGCTTTATATTGACTTTCAGAGTTATTCCTACCAAGGTGGATCTCCGCACACTGCTCTGATTTGTTCCTGATCTGCCATAAACCTGAAAACTACAGCGATGTGTCACCGTCCTGTTAGAGTTCCACACTGTCCTCCACATACTTTATAATTCGTCCAGGTTTGATATCTGCAAACATTGAAATTGTCCTACAGTCACACTCCACGCAGAAATACTAACTCACTCACAATTGTGAGCAAGTGCAACACTAACACATTCCCTGAGGACAGACTTAAATACTGACGCACACCAGACAGAGTACGTAAAATATTGACAAGGTCACTGTGGAGCAAGAGAAATACTGAAATACACTTCATATCTATACTTGTTTCTGTGTATTAGTGAGTGTCTCTATGTCTCTGTATTAGTGTGTGTACATCTGTGTGTACTTAAAGTGATGTAATGTCCCCCGACAGGAGATCTGAGGAAGGGTCCTTTTATTTTTGTCCACAGATGCTGCCAGACCTGCTGAGCTTTCTGTTGCTGTCAATTTCTGCTGGCCTCCCCACACCACTGTACATGTGGGAGTGGAGGGTAAAAATCATCAGAGATTCAGTTTGGGAGGGACAGAGGGAGGGCATCAGCTCACAGCACCATCCAAACACAGACAGACACACAGACACACATACACACACAAACACACATACACATACATAGACACAGACACACGGACGCACACACAGACACAGACACACATTGATACAGACATATTCTCACAGAAATGGGCACACACAGAGGCAGACACACGCACGCACAAAGATTCAGACACAGACACAGACAAACACACACACTCACAGGAACAGACACACACCTATGCAGACACACACACACGCAGTCAAACACAGATACACACACAAATGCACACACACTCACAGAAACAGACACACACGCAGACACACATAGAGCAGCACACAGACACACACACACACGCAGTCAAACACAGATACACACACAAATGCACACACACTCACAGAAACAGACACACACGCAGACACACGTACAGCAGCACACAGGTACTCACAGAAATCCTACACCCACACAGACGCAACCACACAACACACATAGACACACCCAGATGCAGAGAGACACACAGACGCACAAACAGATACACAAAGATGTACGCGCGCTCTTGTCCCCCAGCCCTATGTTCTGATGTTCCATTCAACCCTTCGGACCTGCTTCACAGGAGCAGATCGAGGCCACTCAGATGGTTAGGTGTAGTTTCGGAAATGTACTTGGAAATCCAGGCTGGGTCAGGAAGTGACCCCACTCTTAATCCCTCTTTCCAGGTTTCCCCTCTCTGTAACTTTTGCTCCAGATGTTACAGACCCAGATTCGCTGTTGTTAGACAGTGCATTGAATGTAAGTGTTGGACTGTCATATTGCGGCTGTGCAGGACATTGGTTAGGCCATTATTGAATATTTCATGCAATCACGGTCACGCTTTTCGAGGAAGGATTTGTGAAACCTAAAAGGATTCGGAAAAGATTTGCATAGACATTGCCAGGTTTGGATGTTTTGAGATTTATGGAGAGGCTGGATATGTTGGGGCTATTTTCCCTGGAGCATCAGTGGTTGAGAGTTAATCATAGAGATTTATACACTCACAAGTGGGATGGACAGTGTGAATAGCCAAGATCTTTTGCCCAGGATAGCACTTTCCAAAGCTAGTGGACATAGGTTGAATGTCAGAGGGGAAAGACTTAAAAGCGATCTAAGGGGCAACGTTTTCAAAGAGAGGGTGCTTTATATGTAACGAGCTGCCAGAGGAAGTTGTGCAGGCTGGGACAATTGCAACATTTAAAAGGCATCTGGATGGACACATGAATACGAAGTTTAGGGGGATGTGGGCCATATGCAGGCAAATGGAACTACATTAATATAGGACGTCTATTTGGCAGTGTCAAGTTGAATAGAAGGGTCTATTTCCATGCTGGACAGCTCTATGAAACTACGTCATCTGTAAAACATTCTGCTGTCATCTTAAAATTACACCTTCTCTTTAACTCCACCACCCTAAAGAAATGGCACGTGCCTTTCAATATTATCTATACCCCGCATTGTTTTATAAACCTCGATAAGGTTGATACTGTCTCAAACTTCTACGCTGCAGTGGAACAGGTCCCAGTCCATCCAGCCTGTCCTTATAAATTAAACACTCCATTCCCAACAACTGCCTGGTAAATCTTTTCTGAACCCTCTCCAGTTTAATTATAGTTGGGTTGAGTACCTTTCATCTAATTAACAATGTGATTCTTTCAAATGTGTAATTCAGTAAAGTTAACCAAATCTTAGTGAATCCACACAGAGCTGAAAGCTGACATTTAAAATGTGACTCAAATTCTGGGCATGGTTTAAGTCTTGTGTCGTGGGTAACGCCCATACCTCTGAGCCAGAGTTCTGAGTTAGATTCCAATACCTGAACTTGCGTAGTAGCGTCGCTCACTCTGGAGCAGAATGTCTGGATTCAAGTCCTGCCTGTCACGGAGGTATGTCACAGTATTTCAAAACAGGCTGATGAACAAACACACAGGAGAATAAGGTTGCAGCTTTTGGGATTATTGCCAAATGGTGGTAGCATCCCTACCTCTGAGGCCAAAAGTCTAGATAAAAATCCCACAGGGTGTTTCATAATGTGGCTGAGCAAGTTGTTAAAATTATTTTAGAATTGGGATGTGATGAAGAAGGAAAAGGAGTCAATATTGAATTTCAGAATTTAGGCCCAGGTTTACTGAAAACACAGCCATTCGTGTTAATTGGAGTCACATTTGCACCTTCTAGACGTTTATAAAATGATGAAGACAATAGATAGGGTGATTATTCAGGGTCTTTACCCCAGCGTAGGGAAGCCCAAAACTAGTGGACATAGCACTAAGGTGAGATGGACAAGATATAAAGAAGACCGAAGGGGAACATTTTCACACAGAGGGTAGTATGTGTATGCAACGAGCTCCAGACGAAGTGGTGAAGGATGGTACAAGTTACGACATTTAAAACGCATCTGGATGGGGACATGAATTGGAATGGTTTAGAGGGATATGGTACAAATGCTGGAAAATGAAACTAAGATAATTTATGACATCTGGTTGGCAAGAATAAACTTGACCAAAGTGTTCGTTTCTGTGCTGTACATTTCTATGATTCATTGATCCAATTAAAAATCATCTCTTTGCAATCTTATATGATCTTCTTCACCTTCCACTATATAACTAAACTTGGTGTCATCTGTAAACTTGCTCACCATACATTGCATAATTCTCATCAATGCCACTGATATGACAACCAAAAGTGGATCCAGCACCAATCCCTGTGGAACGCCA
>NW_025215327.1:92117-94905 GCF_004010195.1 Chiloscyllium plagiosum
TTTTCAAAGAGAGGGTGCTTTATATGTAACGAGCTGCCAGAGGAAGTTGTGCAGGCTGGGACAATTACAACAGTTAAAAGGCATCTGGATGGACACATGAACAGGAAGTTTAGGGGGATGTGGGCCATATGCAGGCAAATGGAACTACATTAATATAGGACGTTTATTTGGCAGTGTCAAGTTGAATAGAAGGGTCTGTTTCCATGCTGGACAGCTCTATGAAACTACGTCATCTGTAAAACATTCTGCTGTCATCTTAAAATTACACCCTTCTCTTTAACCCCACCACCTTAAGGAAATGGCACGTGCCTTTCAACATTATCTATACCCCGCGTTGTTTTATAAACCTCAATAAGGTTGATACTGTCTCAAACTTCTATGCTGCAGTGGAACAGGTCCCAGTCCATCCAGCCTGTCCTTATAAATTAAACACTCCATTCCCAACAACTGCCTGGTAAATCTTTTCTGAACCCTCTCCAGTTTAATTATAGTTGAGTTGAGTACCTTTCATCTGATTAACAATGTGATTCTTTCAAATGTGTAATTCAGTAAAGTTAACCAAATTTTAGTGAATCCACACAGAGCTGAAAGCTGACATTTAAAATGTGACTCAAATTCTGGGCATGGTTTTAAGTCTTGCGTCGTGGGTAACGCCCATACCTCTGAGCCAGAGCTCTGGGTTAGATTCCAATACCTGAACTTGCGTAGTAGTGTCGCTCACTCTGGAGCAGAATGTCTGGATTCAAGTCCTGCCTGTCACGGACGTATGTCACCGTATTTCAAAACAGACTGATGAACAAACACACAGGAGAGTAATGTTGCAGCTTTTGGGATTATTGCCAAATGGTGGTAGCGTCCCTACCTCTAAGGCCAAAAGTCTAGATAAAAATCCCACAGGGTGCTTCATAATGTGGCTGAGCAAGTTGTTAAAATTATTTTAGAATTGGGATGTGATGAAGAAGGAAAAGGAGTCAATATTGAATTTCAGAATTTAGGCCCAGGTTTACTGAAAACACAGCCATTTGTGTTAATTGGAGTCACATTTGCACCTTCTAGACGTTTATAAAATGATGAAGACCATAGATAGGGTGATTATTCAGGGTCTTTACCCCAGCGTAGGGAAGCCCAAAACTAGTGGACATAGGAGTAAGGTGAGATGGACAAGATATAAAGAGGAACGAAGGGGAACATTTTCACACAGAGGGTAATATGTGTATGCAACGAGCTCCAGACGAAGTGGTGAAGGATGGTACAAATTAAGACATTTAAAACGCATCTGCATGGGGACATGAATTGGAATGGTTTAGAGGGATATGGTACAAATGCTGGAAAATGAAACTAAGATAATTTATGGCATCTGGTTGGCAAGAATGAATTTGACCAAAGTGTTCGTTTCCGTGCTGTACATTTCTATGATTCATTGATCCAATTAAAAATCATCTCTTTGCAATCTTATATGACCTTCTTCACCTTCCACTATATAACTAAACTTGGTGTCATCTGTAAATTTGCTCACCATACATTGCATAATTCTCATCTATGCCACTGATATAAGTGACAACCAAAAGTGGATCTAGCACCAATCCCTGTGGAACGCCACTGGTAACAGGTCTCCAGTCCAAAAGACAACTTTCCTCGACTACCCTCTGCCTCCTGCCAATAAGCTGAAACACATATACCCATACAGACATAGAGACACAGACACAGTCTGCCTTTAAGACAGCGATAGATACATTTTGATTGATAAGGGGATTAAGGTTACAGAGAGAAGACAGGATAATTTTATTGAGAAACATGTCAGCCATGATTGAATAGCAGATCAGACTTGGTGGACCAAACAGTCCAGTTCTGCACCAATTTCATACGCTGTGTGGTTACGCTATCTGACATGTCTAACCAAGACAACAGTGGAGGCTGATTTTGATAAACACTTCACTGAATAGAGTCAATGGGAATGTGGGATTGGTTTGAGGGGCTGAATGGTCTATGTATTTCCTATAGGTTGTGCCCTCTTTTTTACAATGGGAAGCTGACTTGCTGTAAGGTTCATATACTTTTAAATTGAGAGGTTTCCCAATTTATGATTGAGACAAGGATGTTCCTATCTTCTTAGAGTTGTGCTGTCTGTGGTATTCTCATCCCCAGGGAACAGTGAAGACTGGCCCATAGAGTCATAGAGTCCAAGAGATGTGCAGCACGGAAACAGACCTTTTGGTCCAACTCACACATGCTGACCGCATATCTCAACCCAATCTAGTCCCACCTGCCATATCCCTCCAAGACCTCTCCTATTCATATACCCATGCAGATGCCTTTTACTTGTTGCAATTGTACCAGCCTCTACCACTTCCTCTGGCAGGTCATTCCATACATGTACCATCCTCTGCATGAAAACGTTGCCTGTTAGGTCACTTTTATGTCTTTCTGCACTCACCGTAAACGTATGTCCTCTAGTTCTGGACTCCCTTACCCCAGGGAAAATACCTTGCCTATTTACCCTATCCATGCCCCTCATGACTTTATAAACCTCTATAAGGTCATCTGTCAAAGACAATCGCTTATTTTAATGTGTAGTAACTGCAGCATTTTTTCAACACAACAGCCAAAAATGAAATTAATGATGAAAATTATTGGTTGTGTTGTTAAAGGGTCCCATTTTCATCAGACTAATAGGAACTCTTCCACCCTCCTAAGTGTCTGCACGTTACAATTGAGCACATGACTGACACTGCAGATGGTTCTATCGTTGCAAAAGAAAGACAGCATTTTTCATCGGGTAGCGATCACC
>NW_025215327.1:96047-96679 GCF_004010195.1 Chiloscyllium plagiosum
GCTGAGAACTCCCCAGTCGTTTTCACCACTGCTGGAGGATTCCTGTCGAGGATTCACTGGAATCGCTCCACTGCCTGAAGTAAATGGAATTCAGCTAAACCAACCTGTTCCAGGAAGTAATCCCATTACCAGCAGCATGTAAGAGCAGAATAGCTCCAAAAGCTGAATGATGTTTGGGATAATCACTCGTGTTTCCTTTTGTCATGAGTTCAACTAATATTTGGGCAAAGTTCTTTAAAGTTAACGTTCTGCAGAGATTTTATTTTTCAGTTTGTCATCAAATGTGTGCAATGTGTCAGTATTTTTCGAAAGGAAAACATTGGCGTACCGATTTGCAATATCCAAACTGATTGTCATTTATCTTGCCTTCGAAGTTTGAGCAACTTTGTCTGGGTCATAAACTTGCTAATTTTAACAGATTAAAGAATCCTGCCTGACTTGTTCTTAACCCTGACCCAGTCTGAGACCTATATTATTGATCATTTCACCAAACTGGTTACACTAATATTTGCAGTGAGCAGCGGAAGCATGGGACGAGGAAAGGGAATAATGTCTTGTACTATAGACCAGAGAGACTGACGTCAGTGGTGGCCATGTTTTTGGAGAGCATTGAGAGGCGTAGTATTTACATG
>NW_025215328.1:0-3980 GCF_004010195.1 Chiloscyllium plagiosum
CACAAAATTAGGTTGGGAACTAAATTATAAGGAGAAAATGTGTTTTCAAAGATACAGAAGATTAAGTGATTGGGCAACAAAATTTGCAGATGAGTTACAAAGTAGGAATGTTGTCTACTTTGGAGGAAGAATAGAAGAACAGGTTATGCAGAACTTATGGGTACAATGAGATCTAGATGCCTTCCAACATGATTCACTCAGGTTGGCATGCAAGTTGAACAATTAATTTGGTAGGCAAATGATGTGGCCATCTATTGAAAATTAATAAGGTTCTAAAATATATATATAATAAAATAACTTGCAGAGAAATCTTTAATGGCATTCAGTTATGAGCTGTGAACTGGTTCATTAAAAAATACACATCCGTTCAAGGAGCTTGGGTAAATAAATCGTGATCAATATCATAACATGAATCCCCTTGCAAGATAGGAAATGGAGACAGCTCCTGGAAGGTGTCTGTATCTCTGTGTGTGTGATTCTGTGTGTCTGTGTATGTCTGTTTGTGTGTGATTCTGTGTGCGTGTTCAATGTTTCATATATTTTCAAACTGTATTGATGTTGCCAGTCTATCTAGCTTTTCCTTATTTATAAACTCAATGTCATCGTTTTGTTGATATAAAATGGTGGCTGTGGACAAATCTAAAATGTCTGCCTGACTGATTTGTGTGAGGAATACTTTCAGCAAGGGAGAGGGGGCAATGTGTCAAAAGCCATTTCCATTCATTGATGCTAGCAGAGATAGGAAATGGAGACAGCTCTTAGAAGGGGATTAAAATGCATATCCCAGAACCTGTTTACAGTGAATGCGGAGAGACAATGTGACATTCCAGTAAGGTCTGCCTTACTTTCCACGCTCCTAATATATGAGAGAAACATAATATACAAAACCTGAAAGAGCTCAGCTACTGAATTGTAGACTTGCAGTGTTGGATCAGAATCCTGCCTGGCTAGGCCTCATCCCAAAATGAAGGGTTTCTCAAATCCCACACTGACATTCTGTGGGTTCAAATTGTGTGTTGTCCACAAATAAAAGAAAATAATGCATCTGCAATTGAACAAAACTCTTCCTGGAACTTTGTGCATCTGTTGGTTTAAGTATCTTTCAACAGGATTGAAGATAAATGAGAGAGTGAGAGATAGGTAGCACTGGAACCAGAATGGCAGTGCAGTATAAAAGGTATATTAATACTTTCAGTGAAAGTGGAAAACAGAGGAGGATAGTCCTCAAACTAGGAAAGTTGGGAGTCAGTAAAGTTGTGTAGTTTGTGACTGCATTATGTTTATGTGAGTCAAGATTTGAAACCAGTTGGCCAATAGTACACTATGTGACTCACTCCCAGTTACAAGTTATTTCACATAAAAAGGTTAACATATCCCTCGATTAGATTCCAGGCTGTAACTCACTCCGGGCTATCTGTTATTCTGTATGTAAACAACCCTGAACTCCTCGATTAGATTCCAGTCTGTAATCCACTCCAGGCTATCTGTAATTCAGTATGTAAAACTCCCTGAACCCCTCGATTAGATTCCAGGCTGTAACTAACTCCATGGTATCTGTTATTCTGTACATAAAACATCCTAAATCCCTCGATTAATTTCCAATTAGTAACACATTCCAGGCTACCTGTTATTCCGTATATAAACCAGCCTGAACTCCTCGATTAGATTCCAGAATGTAACTCACTTCATGGCATCTGTTATTCTGTACATAAACCATCCTAAACCCCTTGATTACGTTCCAAACTGTAACACATTCCAGGCTCTCTGTTATTCTGTAAATAAACCACCCTGAACCCCTCGATTAGATTCCAGGCTGTAAATCACGCTGGGCTATCTGTTATTCTGTATATCAACTACCCTGAACCCTGCAATTAGATTGCAGGATGTAACTCACTCTGGGCTATCTGTTATTCTGTATATAAACAACCCTGAATCCCTCGATTAGATTCCAGGTTGTTAGTCACTTTGGGCTATCTGTTATGCTGTATATAAATCACCCTGAACCCTGAAATTAGATTCCAGGCTGTAACTCACTGCGGGCTACCTGATATTCTGTATATAAACCAACCTGAAACTCTCAATTAGATTCCAGTCTGTAACTCACTCCGGGGTATCTGTTATTCGTATATAAACCACCCTGAACCCCTTGATTAGATTCCAGATTGTAACTCACTCCGGGGTATCTGGTGTTCTGTATGTTAACCACCCGAACCCCTAGTGGTGAGCAGGGAAGTCTTGTGTGAAGTCTCAAGAAGGCATCTTCCATCTCCAAGAAGACAGCCTGGTGGTCTCTATGTAGGGCGGAAGCTGGTGAGAATGGCTACCTGTTTCAGACGGAAGGTATTGTGGCTGCTGTTGGGGATTGTGAGCAACCTGACGTTCAGTACAGGGTTCACTCTACGACTGCACAATAACATGGGGATCATTAATTTAGGCATATAAACTATTAGGAAAGTCACGTTAGTCTGATGAATGGACTCTCTAAGTTCAAATAATGGTGATCTTGTTCATGTTGACCTTGTCTAGTGCATGTCCTGTGCAGAGTAACCTGTATGTCTTACTCTGTCCAAGTATATTTCCACCCTATGATCTGTCTGGCTATGCTTACTATGATCTGCCTCCACTGCTCATAAACAAAGTGTTTCCCTGTACTGAGATACACGTGACAATAAATCAAACGAATCAATCCTGTGTAAAGTATGGAATTTCTCTCCCTGTCAATGTCTCTTTTGGAGATAAGTGATCGCTGCCACTCCTCGTCTTTCAGCATCACCATTTCTTCGTCTCTCACAGCTCTACAGATTAAACACTCAGCGTCTTCACTCTATCCTCATGTTACCATCATCCGTGTCTGTGGTAAGGGAATCATTCCTTACAAAGGAGATCAAATCTGTAGAGAGTGCCCCAAATGCTCTCTCAGCAAGTCTCTGCAACAGCAGGAAGATGGCTTTACTTATGTACTCGAATCATCTAACAATGAAGGACAGCATACCAGTGACTGCACCTATTATTACACAGGGTCTGATTCGGAGCAGTGAGCATAGACTTGTGAGTGGGAGATCATGCTTCCCAAATTTCTTAGAGTCCTTTGATAAAGTTACCAGGACGTTTGATGAGGGCAGAGTGTTAGACGTAGTCTCTATGGATTTCAGTAAAGCCTTTGATAAGGTTCCACGTAGCAGGCTGCTCAGGAAGGTTGCATCTCGTAGAATGCGGGGGGAACTGGACAATTGGATACACAGTTGGCTTGATGGTAGGAAGCAGAGGGTTTAGTGGAAGGATGTTTGTCAGACTGGAGGCTGGGTCCATTGCTGTTTGTTATCTATGATTTGGTTGAGAATGTACAAGGTATGATTAGTAAGTTTGCAGATGACACTAAAGTAATTGGGAGCATGATCAGTGAGGAAGTTTATCAAAAATTGCAGCAGGACCTTAATCAGGTGGGAAATGGGCCAAGAAATGGCAAATGGAATTTAATATAGAAGCGTGAGGTCTTGCATGGGTCTTCATCATTCTTGTTCAATAATGGAGATTTTGTATTTTTTTTCTAGTGGATATTGAGTTTTTTCGACAAGTAGCCAATTAGTCATTCAATTCCATCATCCTCTTTCTGTATCAATACGTCTCCGACCCCTATATCCCGAGCATCAACACAATTTTCAAAGGGTTTCAGAATATTTGGTGCAGCTAAAACTGATGCGGTGATTAATCCTGCTTTAAAGTTCTCAAATGCCTCCTGGCATTGTTCTGTCCACAACAATTCTGTTTCCTTCTTTAATAAATCCATCAGTGGTGCCAATACGCTGCTGAAGTTTGGAACAAACTTCCGATAGAATCCACTCAGTTCCAAAAATTGAAGCATCTCTTTCTACGAGAATGGTCGTGGAAATTCCTCAAAGCCCTTCGTTTTTATGTTCCAGGGAATGAACCTTCCATGTCCAATGTAATATCCCAAGAACATCAGCCCTGCCTTCGTGAAT
>NW_025215328.1:4257-7446 GCF_004010195.1 Chiloscyllium plagiosum
CACTTGCTAAAGATCACTACATCATACAGATAAGCTGCACAATTTGTTCATCTGGCCACAACGCTGTTTCTGAGTCTTAAATGTGGCTGGTGCATTATTCATCCATATGAAATACTCCATTAAGTTTTTTGTCATCTCTGGTATCTTTACTTGATAGTTTAACTGACTCCACATTTTTTTTTAATTTGAAAGGGGCCACTAAACCTGGCTTTGAAGAGATTTCTTACTACTGGTGGCAATACTAATACGTCATCCCCACGGGAAATCTTCAAAGTTTCAGTGTTTTTATCTGCCACCTGCTTCACTCTATGCTGTGCTCTTCAGATACTGTTTAGCAAACTCACCTACTCCATCTACTCTCTCCTTCACCTTTTACACATAATTCTGGGCTCAGATTTCCGACTTCGGTCCTGTCAAATTATATTTAATTAATTTCAAAGGAGCTCTCACTTCATGTACGAATATTAACTCAAAGGAAGTAAACGGAGTAGATTTATTTGGGGCTTCTCTAATGGCAAACAATTTAATGGGGCACCTTTATCCCAATCATTTGGCCAACCCTGACAGTACACTGTTAACATAGTCTTCAGCGTCTGATGCTCACTTTCCAATGCTCCCTGGGATTCAGGATGGGATGCCCTTGATTTGAAGTGCTGTATCCCTAAGCCATCCATGACTTTCTTAAACAACTGAGCGGTGAAATGAGACCCTTGGTCCGCCTGAATCTCTCTGGGCAGTCCACAGCGAGTAAAGAAAGCTACCAACTCCTCCACCTCCATTTTTGCCTTAACATTCCAATAATGGAATTGCCTCTGGAAATCTGGTAGACACATCCATTATGGTCAGCAAATATTGGTTTCCATTTTTACTTTAGAAAGGGGAGCTACACAATTAATCATAACCAACGTGCAAGGTTCTTCGAATGCAGGAATTGGCAAGAAAGATGCTGGTTTTATTACTGCTTGTTACTTACCTACCATTTGGTATGTATGTCACGTACAACAAAAATTAACCACGTCCTTGTGCATTCCAGGCCACTAGAAATGCGTCAGTACCTTAGCCTGAGTCTTCTGGACACCTAAGTGACCGCCTGCAGTTATTTTATGAGCTACCCATAACACTGTACATTACTGCGAACACAATCTGGTGCACTGCGGCCCATTTCCCTTCTGCAGTAACATATCGGGGTCTCCATTTTAATTTTATGATTCAATCTTTAAGTTAATAACATTCAACAATATATTCTGATTCATTTTCTGTATGTGTGTATGTGTATGTGTGTGTGTATGTGTGTGTGTATACATCTGTGTAAGTCCATTAGCCTTTCTGAACTAAACACCTCTGCCTGATCCTCTGCCTGTTCAGGTTTTTCCTGCACCCTTACATCAAACAGGGGGTCAGTTCACTGAGCATCAATTCATTTGTCTTTTTCGTTCGTTTTACGTTCCTGCTGTAACTTGTGACAGTGGGATCTTGTTACTACACAGTCTGGAAAAAGTCCTGGGTAATTTTCTTTTAACTCACCAATTCCCTAGTCTTCCTTTGGCTTCTCCACCACAAGGGGTGCCTATCCCACCTTGCCTCCTGCTAAATCGTTCCCAAGAACAAACTGTATTCCTGGAACTGACTCTCTGTTACTCACTGTTACTGTTACTTCCCTAATCTTGATTTGGCACTCCATCCTGATGTTACACAAGGGAATGCTTAATTTCTGTCCCTATTCCACAAATTAACACGCTCTTGATTAACATGCCAGAAAGAGTGAAAAACCTTTCAACTCTTACTATTAGAGGGTGAGAGAAAGTGAGGGCTGCAGATGTTGGAGATGAGAGTTGAAAAGTGTGTGGCTGGAAAAGCACAGCGCGTCGGCAGCATCCGAGGTGCAGGAGCGTAGACGTTCCAGGCATAATGCTTCATCAGGAAAGTGGGTGGTAAGGGAGGGGCAAGGAGGTTGAGAAATAAATGGGAGGGTGGGGGTGGAGCTAGGTGGAAGGGAGCTTGGAAGGCTATAGGTAGATGCAAGTGGGGTGTGATGGTGGTTGGTCGGAGAGGAGGGTGTTAGGACTCCTATCGGTGGTAGGACAGCTGGAACCCTCAAACTGTGTAGCATCAACGTTGACTTCACCAAATTCCAAATCTCCCCTCCACCAACCTCTCCCAGATCCAAACATTCAACCGAGCACTGCCCTCTTGGACTGCCCTAATTAGCCATCTTCCTTTCCACATATCGACTCCACCCTACCCTCCGACATATCACTATCACTCCCACCTACATCTTCTTATTGCCTTCCCAGTGACCCTCCCACCAGCTCAGCTACTACACTCATATTTATCTTTCAGCCCCCTTGTCCCCGCACCATGTTCCTGACGGTGGGTTGCTGCCTGATATCCGATTGTCCTGCTGTTTGGATGCTGCCTGATCTGTTGTGCTTTTCCGGCGTCTCACTTCTCAACTATTAGAGACGGAGCAGATCCCATATCTCACAAAATTATAATTTCTTGTCCTTCTCCCACTGTTCTTTCTGAGTAAACTTTATCTACAGAGGTGAATTCTTTAGAGAGATCAGGCACTGCGTCCATACCCAGCCCTTGCCGAGGCTGTGCAATTTCCTGCAGCTCCTTGGCTCCACTTGGGGTCTCCTTTACCAGTTTCAATAATGTCACTAGGCTTAGCCTCTTCTACCGCATCTTTCCCCAAAGTGTCTTCCTTTAACGCCCAGCACGGTGTGTCCCAGCTTACTGCAGTGAAAACAACTTTTTCCCTGTGCCCTTCTTGAGCTACCTGCACTATAATTTTATGCGTTCCACTCTCTTATAGTGAGAGCACCTGAGGCCTTTCACCACCTTTCAACCCCCTTCGGCTTCTTTCTTCACCTGTGGTAAACTATTGTGAGCCACTGTTCGCTTTGTAATGTGTGATCGTCCCTTCTCCCAATTTCTAACCCTCACAGGATGAAATTCCTGCCAGAAGCTAAATTTCATCACATGCCACAATACATATTTACCTGCCATTTCTGCCGCGCTTCTCACTTCTTGAAATTTCTATTCATTCACATGAATTCTTACTATCTCTGGAAGTAAGTCTTTTAACTTTTCCAGCAGAATAATCTCCCTTCAAGCCTCACAGGTCTTATCCATTTTTAAGTCCAGCACCCACCTGTCAAAATGACTGTGGTTAATTCTTTCAAA
>NW_025215328.1:17513-41286 GCF_004010195.1 Chiloscyllium plagiosum
ATCTGTCGTTAACGAAGGGGTAGATGATGGCGAAGTCAGCAACAGAACTCAGGCAGAGCTGGAGACTGGGGATATTATGAAGGTGGGCGTCGGCGGGTTTGATCACAGAGAGAATAAAACAGTTCAAGGTAAAGAGGAGACTCAAGGTTCCGAACAGTCTTATTCCTTCTCAGATGTTTATGAGTAAGTAGTTTGAAAATGCATGAGAAGGAAGTGGCGTTTTTGACTGCAAGTTTAAGTATTTGTTAAATATAATCAACAAGAATAGCAATAACACTCAGCATCATTTATAGAATTGACAGAGATAGACTTACCAGGAACACCAATAATAGCGAGGATGGGATAGTACCCAGCTTGAATAATCATTACTACAGCTCGTATTCGCAACTCGAACCGTGGTCAATCCTGAGAAAGATAGTAAAGACCCAAGATAAACTCTTGTCCATTGTTGGAAGATTCCAGTCTAATGTTCTCAGATTCTGATCCATTGTTGGAAGATTCCAGTCTAACATTCTCAAATTTAAATCCATTGTTGGAACATTCTAATGTTCTCAGATTCTGGTTTCTCTCTCTTTCTCTGTGGCTGCTGATCCCAATCTTGCTGAGGTTGACTCTGCCCCGAATACTATGGCATAGCAAGGTGAAAGAAGTCCCTAATTATGGAAGAGGGAAATCGTCCAGTGACCCAGTTTGGTCCAGGAAGACTGATATTAATCACAGTCACTGAGCAAGCAGCTCAATTAAGACTTTTCACGGCAACTCTGATGTACCACAATAATACAACTGGAGGAGTGATAATCATGTCACGAATTATATCGACCTCTCACATCCAGCCCAGAAACGTATAAGCCCAGATGAGATACCGGCTCAGTATGCACCACTGCTGAGACCAGGCTAGTGCACTGATCAGCAATCCGTTCAGGATCGAACACTGTTTAGAGCTCACCAGTTCACTACTTATCTGTCCAACAGTGCACTGATCTATAAAGTTGGACTAGATAATCTGTTCAGCACAGGGCGCTGTACAGAACACACAAAAGCATTGTTCTATACACACGGACTGGATATCTGTGCAGCATGGGGAGCTGTGCAGTGAATTTATCTATTAATCTGGAGCAGTTACCTTCCCACCATACACAGCTGTGTGCACCATTCACTGTATTGCTGAGTAACACTGTGTTGGATCACTGCCCAGCGTGGGGAAACTTGCAGTTCATGCTGGAAGTGACAGAATGTGCAGCTCCCCTTCATTTACAGCTCCATAACTCCATTGTCGTATGACAAGGGGGTACTGCAGGTGTGAAAATCACTGCCAGAGAGAGATGGTGGGGGAATCAATTTAAATACCAACAAATGGGAAGAGCTTGGTTAAAAGAAAGGGGGAGATTGAGAGAGAATTTCAGAGAAGGATCTGATGGTAGGTTTAAATATTGTGAAATGAAAACATTTCGATAGCATCTTGCAATATAGGCCACTGTTTCCAGAAATGATGGGTGAGCAGGATATTGGTGTAAGTTAAGATAATGGAGAGTTATGGATAACCATTTGTCCTGCAGCTTTGTAACTGGGAGTAGGATCAGCAGAGTCTTCGACTCATTGGGCTGATTCTCACAATGACTTCTCTCAGTGCCATTTTCATTGAGTGTGGCAGAAGTAATGTCTGCATGAGGCAGAGCTAGTTTTCTGGCGTTATCTTATCGAACTCACCTCATTAACTACCCATCCCACCCCATGGAGTCCCTGTCATTCAATGCCAGCCCGATTCTCCCACCCATCATGGCTGGAGGTACTCACCATCGCCCGGATGTCCCTGGATATTCCATGATCCTTGGTCTCCTGGTCTCCTGTTCCTTGGATGCTGCCTGACCTGCTGCGCTTTTCCAGCAACAAATTCTCCCCCCCCCCCCCCCCACCTGTGTCTATTTTCCCTCTCCGCATTTGACCAGATATATGACATAATTCTGCATTTGAAATGCCTGGCTCTTTGCAATCATTCAGGGCGAACCTACGTATGTGGCACAAAACATGATCAATTGAGAGTGACTCCAATCTCCCAGCTTCCCTGGCTCTGTCATTTCTGTTCGATGATGTCTTATTATTTTTGGAAGCTTCCATCATTTCATCATTTTCTGTCAAACGAGAAATCCCCTAAATCTGATGGACTGAGCTTTCAGCTGTGACTGTCCCAACTCCCTCACTTCTGCCTTCACTCCGTCCCCTACTTCCCAGAACAATGATAGATCTCCCCTTGCCCTCACTTCCTACTGCACTTGAATCCACATTCACAGAATCATCCTCCGCCACTTCCACCACCTCCATCAGTACAGCACCATCAAACACATCTTCCCCAACCGTCCAATGTTAGTATTTCACAGGGACCATTCCCTCTGTGACACCCTCCATCATCCCGAACACTTCCCCAGTCCCCCATGGCACCTTACCATGTAAATGCAGAAGTTGCAACATTTGCCCATTCACCTCTTCCCTCCTCACTGTCCAAGGCCCTAAACACACCTTCCAGGTGAAGCAGCATTTCACTTGTACTCTTTCAATCCTGTCTCTGTCATTGCTGCTCACCATGCAGTCTCCTTGACATTAGTGTGCCAAACAGAAACTGTTTTGAGGAACATCTCCACTCTGTCTGCAGGAATGACCCTGGCCTTCTGATTGCTCCTCATTTCAATAACCTACATTGCTTTCAAAATAATGAGAATTCTTTGAGGTGGTAACGATGGGTTGGACTAGAGAGAGTTACCTATCTGAACTTCCAGAAGGCTTCAGAGTAAGATAAGGACCCGTGGTGTCAGAGGCCATGTAATAGCATGGATAAAAGCTTGGCTCTATTGCAAGATGCAGAGTGAGGATAAATTTGTCCCTCTCAGGATGGCAGCTGGTGACTAGCAGTGTTCCACAAAAGTCAATGTTACGACCACAACATTTCACTTTATAGGTTAATGATCTGAGTGGCGGGACAGAGGGCATTCCGGCTACATTTGCAGATGAAGCAAAAATAGGTGGAGGGACAGGTAGTATTGAGGAGGCATGGAGCCTGCAGAAAGAATTCGACAGTTTAGGAGAGTGGGAAAGGAGTAGCAGATGGAATGCATTGTGAGAGAGTGTGAGGTCATGCACTTGGGTGTGAAGAATGCAGGCATGGACTATTTACTAAATGGAGAAAAAAATCAGAAATCTGAGTTACAAAGGGACTTGGGATTCCAAGCCCAGGATTCCCGAAGATAAACTTGCAGGTTGAGTCAGTAGTTAAGAAGGCAGATACAATGTTGTCATACATCTCTAGAGGAGTCGGATATAATGGTGGGGATTCTGAGGCTTTCTAAGGCTCTGGTCAGACCACATTTCCAGTATTTTATGCCTTATACCTCAGGAAGGATGTATTAGCCTTGGTGTGTGTCCAGAGAATGTTCACCAGAAATGAAAAGCTTAACGCATGAGGAACGTTGGAGGAATCTGGGTTTATACTCGATGGAGATTGGAAGGATGAGGGTGGATCCAATTGAAACTTACAGAATATTGAATGACCTGGATACAGACAAAACTGGGAGAACGTTTGCACTGGCAGGAGGACACAGGCTTAGATCAAAGGGAAAACCCATTAGAACGGAGATAAGATGAAACGTCTTTAGCCAGACAGTGGTGTAATTGTGGAATTCCTTAACAAAGAAGGCTGTGGAAAGCAGATCATTTGACACCAACGATGTAGCAAGGAAAGCGACTGAGGATCCGAAAAGTGACTACAGAGAGTTAGTTTAGAAGCTGAAGAGTAGGACGTGTACAGTAGTGATCTCAGATTTTCTACCAGTGTCACGAGCTAGTGAGATGAGGAACAGTCAGCGAATGCAGTTTTACACGTGGCTGCGAGGCTGGTGCAGGAGGGAGGGCTTCAGATACCTAGACCATCGGGATGTGTTAGGGTAAGGTGGGACTTGCACATGAAGGACGGGTTGCATCTAAACTGGAGGAGCACAAATATCCTGTTTGGGAGGTTTGCTCGTGTGATTCGGGCGCGTTTAAACGAGTTTGGCAGGGGGTCGGAGTAAGACCACATATCTGAGAGGAGGTTAGTTGCAGACGGGACAGTGACAGGATATATTGAATCTATCAGGTAGGTTTCTCACGCAATGAAACAAAGGGATCAGTTCAGGTGCGTCTGCTTTAATGCAAAGAATGTCCGAAATAAAAGTGACGAACATGGATCAGTACTTGGGGCTACGATATCGTGGCCATAACGGAGACGTAAGTTTCACAGGGGCAGGGATGGTTGCTTGATGTTCCAGGGTTTAGAACGTTTAAAAATGTTACGGGGCAGCACGGTGGCACAATGGTTTGCACTGCTGCCTCACAGCGCCAGAGAGCTGGGTTCAATTCCCACCTCAAGGAACTATCTGTGTTGAGTTTGCAAATTTTCCCCGTCGGGTGCTCTGGTTTCCTCCCATAATCCAAAGATGTGCAGATTTGGTGAATTGGCCATGCTGAATTTCCCGTAGTGTTAGATGAAGGGGTAAATATAGGGGAATGGTTCTGGGTGGGTTGTCCTTTGGAGGGTTGGATTGGACTTGTTGGGCCAAAGGGCCTGTTTCCACACTGTAAGTAATATAATCTACTCTAAAAAAGAACAGGGTGGTTGGTAAATGAGGAGGGGGTGTAGCATTGCTCATCAGAGTGTGCGTCACAGTTACAGAAACGAAGGTTGTTGAGGAAGGTTTGTCTACTGAGTCAGTATGGGTGGAAGTTAGGAACAGAAAGAGAACAGTCACCGCATTTGGGGTCTTCTACAGACCACCTAATAGCAGTAGAGAGATTGAAGATCTCATAGGCGAGCAGATTCTGGAAAAATGCAAAAGTTGCAGGTTTATTGTTATGGGTGATTTCAACTTTTCCAATATCGACTGGAACCCCGTAAGTGCAGATGGTGTGGATGAAGCCGTTTTTGTCAGGTGTGTTCAAGACGGTTTCCTTGCTCAGTATGTAGACAGACCGACGAGGGGAGAGGCTATTTTGTATTTGGTGCTCGGCAGTGAGCCAGGACAGGTGTCAGAACTGACGGTGGGAGAGCACTTTGGTGAAAGTGATCACAACTACCTCACATGTAGCATAGTCTGGGAGAGTGAAAGGAGCAGTTTCCGAGGGAAGATATTTAATTGTAGAAAAGGAAATTATGATGCTATCAGACAGGAGTTGGGAAGTGCAGACTGGGAGCAATTGTTCCACAGAAACGGCACAGCAGACATGTGGAGACTGTTTAAGGAGCAGTTGTTGCGAGTGATACACAAATTTGTTCCTCTGAGACAGGTAAGAAAGGGTAAGATTAAGGAACCTTGGATGACGAGAACAGAGGAACGTCTCGACAAAAGGAAGCAGGCAGCTTACGTAAGATGGAGGAAGCAAGGATCCAGCACAGCTTCAGAGGATTACAGGCTTGCTAGAAAGGAGCTCAGAAATGGACTTAGGCGAACCATTATCGGGCACGAAAAGGCTTGGCAAGAAGGATTACGGAGAACCCAAAGGCATTTTTCTCAAAGGTGAGGAATAAGCGAATAATCGGGGAGAAGGTAGGGCAGATCAGGGAAAATGTAGGGAACTTATGCGTGGAGTCTGAGCAGATAGGGGAAGCCCTAAATGAGATTTTTGCTTCGATTTTCACCAAGGAAAGGGAACTTGTTGTAAATGAAAACTTAGGGCAGCTGGGACAGATCAGTCTTGACCAGGTCAAGATTGATGAAGTTGATGTGCTAGCAATTTTGTAAAACATTAAGATGGATACGTCTCCAGGGCCAGACCAGATTTATCCGAGACTGCTCCGAGAAGCAAGAAAGGAGGTTGCTAAGTCGCTGGCGAGGATATTTGCCTCCACATTCTCCACAGGAGTCATACCGGAGGATTGGAAGGAGGCGAATGTTGTTCCTTATTTCAAGAATGGTAATATGGAAATCCCTAGCAATTAGAGACCAGTCAGTCTTACGTCTGTGGTCAGCAAATTTTGGACAAAAATCTGAGGGATAGGATTTATGACTATTTGGCAAAACATTGTGTGATTAAAGGCAGTCAGCATGGCTTTGTGAGGTGCAGGTCATGCCTCACAAATCTTATTGATTTCTTTGAGGAGATGTCAAGTCAGGTCGACGACGATCGAGCAGAGGATGTGGTCCATGTGGACTTCAGCAAGGCATTTGATAGGGTTCCCCATGGAAGGCTCATTCATAAAGCCAGGAAGTATGGGATACAGGGAGATTTAGCTATCTAGATTCAGAATTGGCTGGCTGGCAGAACGCAGACAGTGGTTGTAGATGGAAAGTATTCTGCTTGGAGGACAGAGTTGAGTGGGATTCCACAGGGTTGTTTTCTTGGGACTCTGCTCTTTGCAGGTTTTAGAAATGACTGGGATGAGAAGGTTATGGGGTGTATTAGTAAATTTGCTGATGAAACAAATGTTGGAGGTGACGTCGATAGTATAGAAGGCTACTGTATGCTGCAGCGCAACATAGACAGGATTCAGAGCTGGGCTGAGAAATGGCAGATGGCGTTCAACCTGGATAAATGCGAAGTGATGCATTTTGGAAGGTCAAATTCGATTCCTGAATATAGCATTAAATACAACAATCTTGGCAGTATGAAGAAACAAAGGGTTTGGGGGGCGCAAGTGCATAGATCCCACAAAGTTGCCACCCAAGTGGATAGTGTGTCAAGAAAGCATATAGTGTTTTGCCTTTTATTAACAGGGGGATCGAGTTTAAGAGCTTCGAAGTTTTGCTGCAGCTCTACAAGTCCCTGGTGAGACCACACTTGGAATATTGTATCCAGTTGTGGTCGCACTACTATAGAAAAGATACAGAGGCTTTGGAGAGGGAGCAAAGAAGGTTTACCAGGATGCTACCTGGACTGGAGGGCTCGCCTTGTGAAGAAAGATTGAACAAGCTTGGACCTTTCTCTCTGGAGACAAGGAGGGGAAAGGAGAGCTGATCGAGGTGTCCAAAATAATGAGAGGACTTGATAGAGTCAATACCCAGAGACTTTTCCCCAGGGCAGGATTGACTGGTACCAGAAGTCATAGTTTGAAGATATTAGGAGGAAGGTATAAGGGAGACGCAAGAGGTAGGTTCTTTATGCAGTGAGTTGTGAATGCGTGGAATGCATTGCCAGCGGTGGTGGTGGAAGCAGAGTCATTGGGGACATTTAAGCGACTGCTGGACATGCACATGGATATCAGTGAGTTGAGGGGTGCATAGGTTAAGTTGCTATATTTTATATTAGGATTAATTCTCGGGACAACGTCGTGGGCCAAAGGGTCTGTTCTGTGCTGTACGTTTCTATGTTCTATGTTCTATTTAGTATATTTAAAACAGAGACAGATAAGTTCTTGATTGACAAGGGGATCAAAGGTTACTGAGAGGAAGCAGGGAAATGGGGTTGAAAATCTATCAGTCGTGATCGAATGGCAGAGCAGACTTGATGCTCCAAATGGCTTCATTTCTGCTCGTATAGTCTTGTGGCCTTATAATATTTCGGTCCTGGATCGAACGGTGGCTCAGTAGTTTGCACTGCTGCCTCACAGCATCAGGGACTGGGTTCGATTTCCTCTGGGAGCTCCAGTTCCCTGCCACAGTTCAAGGTTTTGCAGGTCAGGTGAACTGACCATGCTGAATTGCCGATTGTGTTTAGGGATGTTGAGGTTAGGTGCAATAGTCAAGGGTTTATGTATAGTATTATGGTAGAGAATGGGATTGGTTCACATACGTTTTGGAGGGTCAGTATAGACCTTTTTGGTTGAAGGGCCTATTTCCACACTGTAGGGATTCTAAGAAAATGCAGGCTAATGCAATGTTCCAATGAAGCACAACCCAAGCTCGAGTAACACCTCACTTTACACATTTGTAAGTTACAGTCTGTAGGAGTTAATATTCAATTCCATAAATTCACAGCCTGAACCCATTATGGCTGTTCTCCATTTTCCGTCCACTCTCACTCCTGGGCTCCCTAAGCTCGTGTCTTGTTTATGTTGCATTCAACAGAGAAAATCAATTTCTAATACTTACACATTAATTTACATCCATTATATATCTGTGTCTCTTTCACCAAAATTTAAAGCCCAATTGTCTTTCACACTGAGCCTCCAAATACTCTTTCTCACCTCTGCCAAGACTCTAAAACGCTCACTTTCCAATCCTTTACACGTCTGAAGAAGATTTACACTGGACTTCAACCATTAACATTGTTTCTCTATCTCTGCAGATGTTGCCAGACCCACTGAGTTCCTTCAAAAATGTAAAGTTACAGAACACATTTTCAATATACCAAAGATCATTAGATACATGAAATCTGAAACAAAAACAAAAATTGTTGGACTTACTGGGTGCTTTGAGGAACAGTTACAGAACCCGGAAGATTAACTCTGCTTTCACTCCACAGATGCTGTCAGACTTGTCAGTGTCTTCAGTAATTTCTGTTTTCAAACAAGTTTCAAACATGTGCGTCAAAGCTGCTCACACGCCCTGTCCAACATGGAGCGCCATACACCGGGAAGTGAACGATAATGCGAAAGTATTCATATTCATTTGCTCTGAAACTACATAAGGCTGTCATCACCGTCACTACAGAGCTCTTAATCATGGTCATGGAGAGAAACAGAGAGAAATACATTCGCTTTAAACAGAAGATGGCATTACTGGAGGGAAAAAGAATCAGGTGAAAACGTTAAATGCTTTTGAGGAATGCGACAAATTGTAGGCATGGCATCATGAAGATACCCTAACAGGATAAGAATTTCAAAAAGGAAACGTTCCCACATCAGAAACCGGGATAGGGCACTGCGTACAGGGGAGAAGGGTGACCGGGTCCCCGTGTGAATTGAGGACAGGCAGCAGAATTGTATTGCAGATATTGCAGCTCAAATTGGGCATTCATGTGATGATGCAAATCATAGCAGCTCTAGTAGCAGCAGCAGCAGCAGAATTATATTCAACCACAATATAATCTCTCAATCTACCTTGACCATGAAGCCAATCTCCGGTTCAGTGATGAGTGTGGGTAAACATGCCACGGTCAGAACCATGTGTACCTAAACCTGATAACAACCCATTCAAGCTACTGTCCTTACTACTTACATTAACAAACAGCAGAACTAACATCTGATAGAGAGGCGCCATGACCACAAGACTGTGACCACTTCTTCTAAAAACAGCTATGAATTACTGCTGACCTGTCTACTCTTAGTTTTACCTGTTAGAAAAATCCTTGTTCCTTTTGTTAGAGACGGTTCAAGAACTTCCCTCCTATTACCATTTTGTTTACATCATTGATATACTTACTGTGCCTTCCCCTGTGAGGAAAGATGTAAAACATGCATGTAAATTATCTGTCTGCTCCCTGTAACCAATTCTTCAGTCACAACCTCCAATTATCCTCGTATACTTTCCTGACTTAATGTCTACCTAAGGTCACGCATCATTAGATTAGATTAGATTAGATTAGATTAGATTAGATTACAGTGTGGAAACAGGCCCTTCGGCCCAACAAGTCCACACCGACCCGCCGAAGCGAAACCCACCCATACCCCTACCCCTACATTTACCCCTTACCTAACACTACGGGCAATTTAGTATGGCCAATTCACCTGACCCTGCACATCTTTGGACTGTGGGAGGAAATCGGAGCACCCGGAGGAAACCCACGCAGACACAGGGAGAACGTGCAAACTCCACACAGTCAGTCGCCTGAGGCGGGAATTGAACCCGGGTCTCTGGCGCTGTGAGGCAGCAGTGCTAACCACTGTGCCACCGTGCCGCCCATCTTGAACTTTTGTTATATACTCAGAAAAGTTCGTGCTGCTTGTTTTTGTATTTCTTGCCAATTTACTACATCATGTCTTTTCTTCCTTTTACCTCGCTTTCTAGGTTCATACAGACATGTCGCCCACAAACAGACCCTTTGGTCCAACTTATCCACGCTGACCTGGTTTTCCAAACTAAACTAGCCCCATCTGATTGCATTTTGTCCATTTGCCTCTAAACCTTTCCCAATCACATGTTTGTCCTAATGAGTTTTTCATGTTGTAGCTGTACTTGCATCTCCCACTCTTCCTCTGACAGCTCATTCCATGTACACACATCACCCACTGTGTGAAAACATTGAACCTTCGTCCATTTCAAGTCTTCCATTTTTCAACTTAAACCTGTGCCTTCTATGGTTGAACTCCCCTATCCCGTGGAAAATACCTTGGTTGGTCACTCTATTCATACCTCTCATGATTTTATAAACTTCTACAATATCATCCCTCAACCTCCTACACGCTATCTGACAGTCACCTGACGAACAAGCATTTAAAGATAAGCACTGCAAATTTGAAACAGTATTCAAATGACATATAAATAACTCTCAGCCCAGGCTTCGTACTGTGATTTGTTTTTCTCCATGTTACAGTACTAGGGCAGCAGGAAACTCTTACGAGTACCAATAAGAGGTCGAACATATGGATTGATTTGTCCAAATGGGTGATAATCTCTACATGAAAGCACATCTCTGGCCTGAACCATATAAGAAGGGGACTTCTTGTACCACACGGTCAGCGTGCCTTTAGCAGAGTGAAATGAAGGCTGAGTATACTTTTTGAAAGTTGGATCACAGTGCAAAGGGGAAGATGTGTTTTCAATAAGGTTTACTCCAAGAAAGAAACCTTCTGGAGTGAGATGTGAGAGGGAGGTGTAAACCAGCATGAATGGAGAGGCCGTGCCACACTGAGACCAGAGGAAAATTGGCAGCACAAAATGCACCTTTATGCTGCTGTAGAGTAGGTAGGCTTGATCAAAGAGTTTCAGGTGAAGTGGGTAGGGACCATAATGTGAGAAAATTTACTCTGTAAGTGGAGAGGGATAACCTGGAATCAGGAAGGGGAGTCGACCAGGGAAGAGAATGGAGCAGCAATGGCAGAGTTTTCTGAGGTAATTAAGGAAGCACAGCTGAAATTCGTGCCTAACATCTGCTTATGGTCCCCGAAATAAACATTATAAATGTGGCCCTCCACTAATGCTCATCAATAGTATCCTTGAGAGCTTTTGTCAACCATGGGTGGTTCACTTTCTTTTCGAGTTCTTCGTTTTGAACAGAAACAATAATTACTGAGCGGTTTGGGATATCTGCTTGAATGTCTGCTCTCGGATACTTACTGGCCTTCCTCTGGGTCTATATTCACATTCCGCTTCAGACCAGATGTGAGGCAGAAATCCTCAATTTAGATGCTTGGTTCATTTCAATCATTCAGGGGGAACTTCTGCATGTGGCTGAACACATGATCAGCGGAGGCTGACTCCATTCTCCCAGTTTCTCCATCTCTGTTATGTCTGTTTGATGATGCCATATTGCAGTGAGCTGCGTCTGACGTGACCTCTTTTTCCTTCAAACCATAAATCCCCTAACTCTGGTGGACAGGGCCTTCAGCTGTGACTGTCCCATCTCCCAAGGTGTTGCTCTCACTCCACCCCTCCTTCCCAGAACAATGATAGATCTCCCCTTGTCGACACTTGCTCCTGCACAAGAATCCACATTCACATAATCATTTTATGCCATTTCCACCATCTCCAGCAGGGCAAACACATCTTCCCCTCCCGCCCACTGTCAGTATTTCACAGGGACCATTCACTCTGTGTCATCCTCCATCACCTCGAACAATTCCCCACTCCCCCTTGCACCATCCATGCGATTGCAGAAGCTATAACACTTGCTCATTCACCTCTTCCCTCCTCACCGTCCAAGGCCCCAAACATACCTTCCTTGTGAAGCAGCATTTGACTTGTAAACTTTCAATCTGGTCTCCTATCATTGCTGCTCACAATGCAGTCTCTCTATATTGGCGAGAGCAAACAGAGATTGCTTTGAGGAACACTCCCACGCTGTTTGTAAAATTAACCCTGACCTTTTCATTGCTTCCCATTTCAAATAACCTACCTTGCTCTCATGCCAGCCTTTCCGCCCTTGGCTGCTGCAACGTTCCAAGGAAGCACAACCCAAGCTCGAGTAACAACGCACTTTACACTTCCGTACGTTATATCATGTAGGAGTTAATGTACAATTTCATAACTTCACAGTCTGACCCCATTATAACTGTTCTCCAGTTTCCGTCCATTCTCCCTCCTGGCTTCCCTCTGACCTTGTGTGGTTGTAACTTCTTTATCTTTCACTCAATATAGAGAACTCCTTTTCCCCCGTTCACAGCTTAATTTAAAACTATTTCACATGATTTTGTCGTTTACCACTACTAAAAGCATGTTTATCTTTTGGCACACCCTCTTTTGCCGTCAACCCACTCTCCACATCTGTCAAGGGATTATAAAGCTCATTTTCCAATCATTTTTAGTTATGAACAAGTGTCATACTGGACTTGAAACGCTAACTCTGTTTATCTGTCTCTGCAGATGATGCCAGACCTGTTGAGCTTCTCTAGAAATGAATATGCTCAGAACAAGTTTTCAATTAAACAAATAACTATGGATACTGGAAATGAAAATGCAAAAATTGTTGGAGAAAATGGTAGAAGGGTAACTGGCCATGAAAGATTAACTCTGCTTTCACTCCACAAGATGCTGCCAGACCTGCCGAGTTTCGTCTGCAATTTCTGTTTTTGAACAAGTTCCATAGACGTGTGTTAAAGCTGCTCAAATGCCCTGACTATCACGGAACGCCGTGCACTGGGAAGTGACCGATAATGCAAGGTGCACAAATTCCTTGATCTAAAACTGCATAAGGCTGACATCACTGACACTCCAGAGCTCTTAATCTTGGTCAGGGAGAGAAACAGAGGGCAACACATTCACATCAAACACAGAAGATGGCATTGGGGGAATAGAAAAGATTCAGATGCATATGTTCAGTGGTTTGAGTAAAGTAACAAATTGGAGGTGTAACACTAGGGAGAGACCCTCAGCAGAATGAGAATAGGAAAATTGAAGTGTTACCACATCAGACACCAGGCTAAGACACTGAGTACAAGACTGATAGGTGAATGGGTCTTGGTGTGAACTGGGAGATAGTCAGTAGAATTGAATTCAACATATTGGAGCTCAAAATGGGCATTCATGTGGTGCGGTAGAATCACAGCAGCAGCAGAATTGTATTCAACTACACTCTAACATTTTCCCCAGGATAATCCCTCAGCCTGCCATTACCATCAAGCCGATTTTTGGTTCAGTGACGAGTGTGAGTGAACATAATAGGGTCGGAACCATGTGCACCAAAACCTGATGATAATCCATTAAAGCTACCGCACTTGACTGGTTACATTCGAAACAGCAGGACTAACATCTGATACAGAGGACAAAATGATCCCAAGACTAACAGATCAGATCGAAGTTCTGCAGCGCTGCCACATCCAGACAGAACTGTCGATGGACTATTAAACAACTCACTGGAGGAGAGGACTCCATAAATATCGCCATCCTAAATAACGGGACAGCTCAGTACATCTGTGTAAAAGACATGGCTGTATTATCTGCACCGTCCTCAGCCAGAAATGTTGAGTTGATGATCCACCTCACCCTCGCCATGCTGCCTGCAGAATCACAGATGCCAGTCTTTAAGCAACTGGTTTGCTGTATGTGACATGAAGAAACAGCTGAACACAGTAGATAAGACAAAGGCAATGGGCCCTGAACCCATTCCTGCAATAGGACTGAAGACTTGTGCTGCACAACAAGTTGTGTCCCTGGGGAACCGGTTTTATTCCAGCTCCAACACTGACATCTCCCTGGCAATGTGGAAAATTACTCAGCTATGTCCAATCCCATAAGAAGGGAACAACTACAGTCTGACCATTTAACACGCCCTGAGTCCCATCACAATAGTCACATTGGTGGGAGTTCTTTTTGACAGAGCTGTCAAGCAGCACAGAAATAACTCGCACAGTGTGGTTTCAGATAGGTCCCCATGTGGAGATGGTGCTGTTGTGGAAAATTCACTGTATTACTAATCCAGACCAGGCTAATGCTTTGACAGCCGGTGGAAGTTATAATTAATAAAATATCGAGACGTAAAACCTGGAGTCAGTAACGGTGACCTTGAAGCCAATGTCGCTTGTAATACCAATTTCCTTCCTCAATGAACTTTCAGGAATTGAATCTCGGGTGCTTTCCTGATCTGACCTAAACGTGACCCCAGACACGCAGAGATTTGATAAACTCTTCAATCGTCTCAGAAACGGCCAAGCAAGACACTCTATTGTATCAAACTGTTCCAGGGTCTTAAAGGATTAAACCGTACAGATCACCCGACACCAGCCTCAGTATTGGAACGGGAAAGACTATCCTGTTGACCCTGCAGAGACCTCCTTCCTAACATCTGAGAGGTGGTGGCAATATTTACAGCGCTTTCCCACAGACTGCACAGAAACATCGGGAAAGGGGTAGGTCATTCAACACATTGAACATCCTCTGTTCTAGTTCATGGTGAAAATCTCCTCAATTCAGTTTTCCCCATCCAGTGTCCATATCCTTTAGTATGCTTAAACATCGAAACATATAAAATGGGAACTACTGTATTCGCTTTGGTCCATCAATTTTGATCCTCCATTCAATATACAGGCAGTTATCCAATAAAGGTGTGTTTATTAAACGCAATTTCGCTGCAACACATTTAGTGAATTGTGCCCCTTTCTTTATAAAGTGAGCTCCCGTTCTCTGTTATGGGACTCCGTCTCTGGCACCAGCTGAACAGCAAATCCCAGCCTCAGGATCCCTCTGTCAAATGCGCCCTCAGTTTGTTCAGCTAAAGCAGGAATGTAATCCGCTCTGCAAGCCTTGAAACTGATCCTGAATGTGGGATTTGTAGTCTACACTTAGAAGGAACTTAATTTCAAACCGGGAGTGGAATATTTTGGAGAACTGGAATTCCACATCGGCATCACGTGGTCAGTCAGCTCGCACGCTTTCTGGTGAAGATCTTTGCGAAAGGTACAGTGTTGTAGTCAGTGACTGTAGTGTTAAAGTGTGACATTCACTGTACTAATTCATTACAATATACGGTTGAAAGATTTATGTAGCCTGTGCTATTGTTTGCAGGCACAGGGGGAATGTGCAAACTCCACACAAACAGTGATCAGAGGCTGAAACTGAACCCAGATCTCTGGTGCTGGGAGGCAGCAGTACTAACCACTGAGCTACCCACTGTGAGCAACGCAACTTGCCTGCACAACTCAACACTCGAAATGTGGCATAACAGGAGGGAGATTCCATAAGTCCCCAAGCTTGTCATTGAGCAGGAGGATGAGGACATTTAGATCTTGAGCGGCTTGGTCAGGAACAGGCGCAGGACATGCAAGCCATCGAAACTATAGTGCAGGAACATCAGGAGGACATTCAGTCCATCGTGTGTGTAAAGCAGGAACAGAATATGTCCAATCAGCCACCCATTATTCTTATACAGCAATTGGAGCAGATCTTTTACAGACTGGTGCCTATTTCACAGGAATTGAAATGGACTGTCGTGGTTATGATAAAGGAAGAACTGAGAATAACCAACTTCACGAGGGAATGGAAAGGTATGAGCAAAGGATTGGGACTGAAGACAAATTGTTCGAATCTGTTATTAAGGAATTAACAACAGGAGACTTTGAAAGTCAAACCACAATCCGTCAAAGTCGACATTATTTTATTAAGGATAAATCATGTTTGAATGATTTTCCTAACTCTTTTTTATGAAAAAGTGTGACAAACAAGTTGAATAACGGGGATCTGAAAGACATATTATATCTGGATTTCAAAATGGCAATGTATAACATGCTTGACAAAACATTAATATGCAAGACAAGAGCACATGGGGTTCGGACAATTTATTTGCTTGGAGAGAAAATTGGCTAACCAATAAAAACCATGATGTGGAGGTGCTAACTTTGGACTGGCTTGAGTAAGGTCAATAATCACATGGCACCAGGTTGTAGTCTGACGGGTTTATTTGGAAACACAAGCTTTCATTGTCCTGCTTCTTCGTCAGGTGGTAGAGAGAGAAGACCTTAGGCACAAAACTTATAATGAAAAGCTGAAAGGCTTGTACAATACATGTACATGAATTGAACGCATCTAAGAAGGCTGCTAAATCTTAAATCGGTAAGAATGGAGATGCAGATTTTGATTGATGAATATGCAAATTCCAGAGTTCCTTTCAAGTCCTGCCTGGAGATACCTTCAGGTATAATCAATGTAAAGGAGGTGACCCCTCCAGTCAGATAACGCATTTCAGGTATGCGGTCTTGTTTGGAGTCTGCATGTGTCTTCACCTGGAATCAGACTGTGTTTATTTCCAAAGTAGGAATACATAAAATATCGCATTGACTGACTGTCTACAAATTGTGTATTTTTTGAGAAAATACAAAGCATCTGGAAATAAAAACCAGCAAATGAAAATTCTACTTACAGATTAGATGTGTGTGTATGTCTATGTGTCTGTGTGTTTGGTTGCACGTGCGTGTGTGTGTTTGAAAACAAGGTGGAGTGTCTGTGGGAGGGAGAGAGAGAGCGTGTGTTTGTGAGAGTTTGAGGGGGAATATGTCTGTCTTTGGGAGGGAGAGAGAGGGTATGCATGGGTGTGAGAGAGAGGGGAGAGTGTGTGTGTGCATGTGAGGGAGGAGGGAGTGTGTTTGTGTGCGGGCAGGAGAGGGTGAATTTGCATGGTTGTATTTAAAGGGCAGAGGGAAAGGATGTACGTCTCCTCGTTAAAACACAGTCAGATGTAGCAGATCCCTTTCCCTACGCACACTCTGTGGTTTCAGAGCTTCCCCTCTCTGCAGTCTCTGCTCCATTTGCTTTCATGTTGCAGACCCAACTGCTGTAACTACAGTCCTCATGCTCCATCCAGAGTTGGGTCACCAAATCCTCAGGTCTCCCTGAATGTCTGAGGCAGCTCACAGCACAACCTCCAGCAAACCATCCCCAGCCCCTCCACTAAGCTTTCCATAACAGGAGTCAGTCAGAAGCCCCTCAGCTCCAAGTTAGAGACCAGGTCCTTGATAATAATACTCGAGGGGTTTCCTCATGTTATGAACCGCACAATCATCTGAGAAGGACAAGCACAGGCTTTCAGTGGTCAGGCACAGACCAAGTTTCAAAGACATGTCTCAAAGCTGCTGGGACTCCCTTTCCAACTTGGAGCAACAGCACATCACATAACATTTCATTGTTTCTGAGCTTCACAATATGGCGGCACGGTGGCCCAGTGGTTAGCACTGCTGCCTCACAGCGCCTGTAGACCCGGGTTCAATTCCCGACTCAGGCGACTGACTGTGTGGAGTTTGCACATTCTCCCCGTGTCTGCGTGGGTTTCCTCCGGGTGCTCCGGTTTCCTCCCACAGTCCAAAGATGTGCGGGTCAGGTGAATTGGCCATGCTAAATTGCCTGTAGTGTTAGGTTAAAGGGGTAAAGGTAGGGGTATGGGTGGGTTGCGCTTCGGCGGGTCGGTGTGGACTTGTTGGGCCGAAGGGCCTGTTTCCACACTGTAAGTAATCTAATCTAATCTAATGCCAGCACTCGATACACTCGGAAGCCAAAAAGCAGCACCAGGGAAAGGTACAGAAAAACAAACAATTAATTAACTGACACATGTTGTGAAAATATGGATAAGGAGACAGGGGAAGAGGAGTAACTGGAGAACTGAGACAATGGTGGGTCCAATCACAAGAATTAGAGCATTCAATAAAATTATTGCCAGATCAGTTGAAATGGTTAGTTACATCAAGTTGTGAATCTGCCTCACAGAATCATCCCAGACACCATAAACCAGAACGGAGAGCTATGCACGCTATGCTAGTGGACTACTCTATAAACGGGACTACCTGCCCAGCATGGGGACAATTGCAAACCTTTGCCAGTATATTGCTACTATGCTTGCACTACAGAAATGTCTTGAATGGGAAGATTTGTAACCCATGCAGTGTGTGACAGTAATTGAGCTCCCACAAATGTATGGCTCTGTATCTCCACTGCCGAAATATAAGGCAAGACATTTTGTGTGTGTGTGTATGTTGGTGGCAGTAGATATGAAAATTAGTATTTGAGAGAGAATAAACATAGAGAAAATCAGTTTAGATGTGAACCCTGACAGGGCTTTGTGTCATTAACCGAAGGAGACTGAGGACCGTGTCATAGACAGAGGTGACGATGTGCTTGTGAATATTAAAGTAAAGGCATTGCCAGACGCAACAACAATATAAAGCAATCCGTACAGGAATGATGGGATTTTGGTCTGCGTTTAGATACAAGCCATGCAATACCCACTCAGATTTGGTTAAGCAGCAGCAGATTATTGGCTTTATTAAGACTGTGTTTCATAGCTGAAGTTTCAAAGAGCAGATAGAATGAACCAGTGAAGTATATTCTGCAGATGACAATAGTTCAAGTTAGGAATGGCCAGGATATGGTGTCAGTAATCAGCTTGTGGCCAAAGGGATCACCATAGTTGTGACTCGTTTGTTTCAGCCTCAGTTATTGGCCAGGGATCAGATGTAGTCAGAGGAAGGAAATGGAGTTTGCATCCAGAACAGAAGACAGTGACCTCCAAACTTTCAATATTTAAATAGCAAGGGCAGTGATGCAATGTATCCTGATTCATACCTGAAATTGAGTAGATCTACTAACAAGGCCCAGTGCCAAAACTAAAGAAGGAGAGAAAGAATGAACAAGTTCACTGTTGTTTGTTGTGGTTTGGAGCATGAATACTTACAGAGTAGAGTAAATGAAAAGAACAGTAATATAGTCGCATATGGTTAATTCAAATAATAAATCGACAACGAAACTTACCAGGGACACCAACAATAACCAGGATAGGATAATAAAAACATTGAAAAATGCAAAGTACATATTTGATCCGCGATGAGAACGGCCACCAATGATATGTAGAAAGAATCCAAACATAATAAGATAACCTCCTGTCCATTGTTGGAACTTTCCAGTCTATTGTTCTCACATTCTGAACCACTGTTGGAACTGTCCAGTCGAATGTTCTCAGATTCTGATCCATTGTTGCAACATTCCAGTATAACGTTCTCAGATTCTGATCCACAGTTGGAGCTTTCCAGTCTAATGTTCTCAGTTTCTGATCTCTCCCTCTCTCTGGAGCAGCTGATCCCTGTTAGTGCTATCGGTGATGCTCCCGCCCATACCATGGAATAGCATATTGAATGAAACCCTTTTATCATTGAAAGATGGAAACCCTCCACTGAGATAATTAGAATCCATGGAGGCTGACATTAGTCACAGTCACCAAACAAACAGGTTCAGTTAACCAGTTCCTTACATCATTTTACATAACACAATTAAAGGGAACATTTACTCGGTTTGGATGGAATGGATGAGGGTTGCTGAGGGATAGACCATAAATCTTTCAATCTTTTTAATCTGTCTTCCCTGTATGTGGGAGTATTGTGGGAACACTGCACTGTTGTATACATTTTATCCTGTTTGTAAAAGGAGACAGGAATAAAATAACAGACGAGCTGCATAAAATGTTTATTGGGACATTTCTAAATACCTTTGTGAACTTTCCTGTTATCAAGTCCTTTCTTACCCTTGTGACATCATTCAGAGCATCGCAACTGCTGCTCAGGAACAGGGAGAAACAGAAGGTAGTCACTCAACTGCTCGAGACTGGGACACAGGAAGAGGAGGCAGTCTTTCAACTGTTCGAGACTGGGGCACAGAGACAGGAGACAGTCACTCAATTGTTCGAGACTGGGTTACAGGGGCAGGAGGTAGACACTCAACTGCTCGATAGTGGAACACAGGAACAGGAGGCAGTCACTCAATTGTTCGAGACTGGGATACAGGGAAATCTGGAGGTTAGTGAGGCCCCACCAGTGTGGGACACTGGGAGAAAAGGAAAATTGGCTTGTTACTTACAGAAATATCTGAATAAGTTGCATGAGCGAGCCATTCAATCCTGCTCCAACATTCTTCAAAACTATGGCTAATATCATTGTAATTCCCTCATTCCATTTTACAGAGATTCCCTTCTCTGCAGCCTCTGCTCCATTTGTTGGGCTGTAACTACAGTCACCATGTTTCATCCAGAGTTGGGTCACCAAAGCCTCTGGTCTTCCTGAATGTTCACAGCAGCTTAAAGCACAGCATCCAGGAAACCATCCCCAGCACTCCCGCGAACGTAGAAAAACTAGAGTTAAGTCAAATGTCAGTCAAATGCAAGTGAGAAGTCTGGTCTGAATCACTAACATGTTACTGAGCACATGAGCAGCAGAGAATGATTAACACACGCGTTCAATGAATAGGCACAGAGCAAGTTACAAAGGTTTACCTCAAAACTGCTAAAACCCCACTCTCCAACATGGAGCACAGGGCAGGACACTGGGAAGTCAAAGAAAACTCAAGCAATGTTTTTTGAACATTGTTTCTAAGCTTCTTAGTGTTGGAAGCTGATGCTCTTGGATGAGCAACATTCAAGGGCAGGAAAAGATATAGGACAGTTATTCACATTGAAACTTGACAATTAAACTGGATGGCGGGGAAGCAGTTTAAATACCAACAAATGGGAGGGATTTGGGAAATAGACAGAGGGAGAGAGACTCTGAGTCAGTGTTATGGAAGGATGTGTTTGCAGGTTTCAGAATACTTAAATGAAGACATTTCGAACATATCTAGCAACATAGGTTAGTATTTCCGGGAATGATGAATTAATACGATATTGGTGCAAGGTCAGATAGAGTCAGAGTCATGGAGATGTACAGCACAGAATAAGACGCTTCAGTCTAACTCGTCCATGCTGATGGGATATCCCAAATTAAATTAGTAACATTTGCCAGCATTTGGCCAATATCGATGTAAACCCTTCCTCTTCATGTACCCATCCAAATGTCTTTTAGACATTGTAATTGTAAAAGCCTCCACCACCTTTTCTAGCAGCTCATTCCATACATGCACCACCCTCTGTGGGAAAAAGTTGATCCTTGGGCCACTTTAAAATCTTTTCCCTCTCATCGGATATCCATGCCCTCCAGCTTTGGGGATAAAGACCTTGGCTATACACCCTATGCATGCTCCTCACGCTACAGGAATAAAGAATCAAACCTACTCGTACGCTCCCGATAGCTCCAATCCTGGCAACATCCTTGTAAAGCCTTACTGACTCCCTTCAAGTTTCACAATATATTTCCAAAAGGAAGGAGACAAGAATTGAATACTGTAGTCCAAAAGTGGCCAAGGTAAAATGCTGTACAGCAGCAACACGACCACCCAATTCATATAGGCAAACCACGGGCCAATAAAGGCACGTATACCAAATGCCTTCTTCACAATCCTGTCTATCTGTGACTCTACTTTCAAGAAACTATGAAGTTGCATTCCAAGGTCTCTTTGTTCACCAACACTCCCCAGGACCTGACCAGTAACTGTATATGTCCTGACCTGATTCGCATTTCCAAAATGCAGCACCTCCCATTTATCTAGATCACAAACCATCTGCCAATTCTCAGCCCATCTGCCCATCTGATCAAGATCCCGTTGTAATCTGAGATAAACCTTCTTTGCTGTCCAACTACACCATCAAATTTAGTTTCATCTGCAAACTTAGCAACTATTGCTGCAATGTTCACATCCAAATGATTTCTGTGAATAGTGAAAAGCAGTGGAGCCAGCACTAACCCTTGTAGCACACCAATGATCAGAACCCCCGCTGTTTGAAAATCAGCCCTTCACCACCACCCTCTGTCTCCTGACTTCGGGTTACTTCTGTATCCACATGGCTAGTTCCCCCTGTATTCCATATGACCTAAACTTGTTAACCAATCTACCATGTAGAACATTGCGAAATGCCTTACTAAAGTCCATATCAATAATGTACTCCCTGCCTCAATAATTCCTCTTAGTCACTTCTTCAAAAATGCTCAGTCCATTTAGTGAGACACAACTTTCCATGCTTCGAGCCATGTTGCCTATCACTTATCAGTCCTTGCTTTTCAAAATCCATGAAAACCTTGTGCCTCATAATCCTGACCAACAGCTTGCCCTCCAATGAAGTCAGGCTCACTAGCTTTTCCTCACCGTCCTTCTTAAATGTTGTCAGTAATCACACCAAGTTCGCAATCCTCCTATCTTCCAGTACCTTATCTGTGACAATTGATGATACAAATATCTCAGCAATGGGCCCAGCAATCACTTCACTCGCTTCCCACAGAGTTCAAGGCTACATCTGATCAGATCCTGGAGATTTTCCCACCTCTACTGGCTTTACGAACTCCAGCATCTCCTTTTCTGCAATACAGGCACTTTTCAAGATGTCACGGTTTATTTCCAAAGTTCTTACGCTTCCATATCCTTCCACACAGTCAGTACTGACGCACGATGCTTGTTTAATATCGCCTCCATCTCCTGCGGTTTTGCACAACGGCAACCTTGCTGATCTTTAAGTGGCCCAAAGCTCTCCTGAGTTACTCTTTTATGTTTAATGTATGTGTAGAGTCCCTTTGGATTCTCCCTAACCCTATTTGCCAGAACTATCTCATGTCCGTTTTATGGCCTCCGGATTTCCCTCTTATGTATACTCCTAATGGCTTTAGACTCTTCTCGACTGTCACTTTAAATCTGGAATTAAGAGCCAAATGACTATGATGAATCCATTTTCGATTTTTGGAAAAACCCATCAGGTTCGCTGATGGCCTTGAAGGAAGCAAACTGCCATCGTTACCTGGCATGGGTTACATGTGACTCCACACCGACAACCATGTGTGTGACTCGTAACTGCTCTCTGGGCAATTAATGTTGGGTAATGAATGCAGGCTCAACTAGTGATACCCTCATCCCGTGAATGAGTACTGAAAAAAAACCTTGACTCCTGCTCTCTCTACCTGACATATGCTTCCCTCTTATCCGTGACCAGAAACTCAATTTCTCCAGTCCTCCAGCATTCCTTACACTTATCAGCCTTACCCTCCACCCAAACTGGGACAGACTGTCTCTGTGATTTTGAATCTCCTTTTTGAAGGCTTCCCTCTTCTCAGCTGGCCCCGTAACTGCGAATATCTGTTCCAATCAAGTTTGGAAGTTCTTGTTATTATCATCAAAATTGGCCTTGCTCCAAGTTAGAGCGTTAACGTTTAGACCCAGTTCATCCTTTTCTATCTCTATTTTAAAACGAATAGAATTATGATTACGTGTCTCAAAGTGCTTCCCCACTGATACCTCCGTCTCCTGCCCTGCCATATTTCCCAAGGGGAAGGTGACGTTGAGCACCTTCTCTGTGATGGAAAACATTGGTCAAGCAGCTTCAGTATTGTAACTAGGACTAGGCTCAACAGTGTCTTCGTCTCATTAGGCAGAATCGAACCATAATTTATCTCAGTGCCATTTTCATTGAGTATGACAGAGGGATTGTCTCCTCCTGGTGCTACCTTATCGAACTCACCTCATTGACTACCTACCCCACCTCATGGGGTCCCTCTCAGTCAATGCCAGCCCTATTCTCCAACCCATCACGGCTGGAGGTATTCATCATCGCACTGATGCCCTGGATATTATGTTATCCCTGGCATTATTGCCATCTTTAAAAGGCCAGTTGGCACACAGTTGTGCTTTTTTTGATTTCGGAGCTGGTTTGTACAGTTTACACCGAGTATGGCAGGTAAGGGGCAATTACATCACGGTTTGTTGTCATGGGCACGGAGGTCCTGGTGGATGGACTATTATAGAGGGGGACCATTCTCTTCCCAGAGGGGGTCATACTATTAGACCCACCTGGCATGGTCTGAGCTCACCAACCAGCTCAGTGCAGTATCTGC
>NW_025215328.1:41392-47020 GCF_004010195.1 Chiloscyllium plagiosum
GCCACCCACTCCCACCCTCACTCCCTCCCTCCCTTTCTCCCATTCCAGGAGAAACAGTCTGGAATAAGACAGAAATGACCAAACCGTGAGGTGGAATTCCCGATATCCGTCGCTCACACCCGTCCCCTGTCATGTTGGGAGGACCCTGGTACGAGGCGGAGAGGAGTGGGACGGCTCGTGTGGAGATTCTGAACTATCGACGTCCGAACGATTGAGTAAGGAGCAAAGTTCAGTGAAGGGCAGTTCTCACTTTCAACCCACTGGCAGTTCCGTTTCCCCCTGACACAACTGCGAAGCCGTCGACCTGATGCCATCTCCCTTTTGTGTCGAGCTGGTACAAATGGAATCGCCACAGTCTCAGTGGGCAGGAGGGCGGGCTCACATCACAGCGTCTCCATCACATCCCAGGAAGGGAGCACGGAGACTCCCTCCTTTACCTCCTCCTGTAAACAGCTCAGATGCTGAAACTAACCTGTGAGATTTACTGCTATCCCCACTTGTCCTGACATCTTCAATAATCTGTTCTCATATACACCCTGGGCCCTCTGTTCCTGCACCTCCTTTATAACGGTACAACCTGTTTAATATTGTCTTTCAATGTCCTTCCTACTAAAGAGCATCACCTCACACTGCGCTGCATTGATCGCCATCTGCCATACACCTGAACACTACACCAACATATAACTTTCCTGTTGGAGTTCCACACCGACCTCAACAAACTTAACAATTCTTTCAGGTTTGGTATCTGCAAATATTGAAATTGTCCTATAGTCACACTCCACCCAAAAATACTGACACACACCAGGCAGAGCGAGTGAAATATTGACACACTCTCCATGTCTGCATTGCTGTCAATTTATAGTGACTGCCTCTACGTGTCTGTATTCTTGTGTGTATCTGTGTGGGGCGGGTCTGGCACTCTCTGTGCCGTTCAAAGTGATGTAATATCCCCTGATATGGGTTCTGAGTAAGGATCACTCGATCCAAAACGTCAACTTTCATTTTTGTCCAAAGCTGTTTCCAGAGCTGTTGAGTTTTAATGGTTGTCAATCTCTATTGTACCCCCATCCCGATCCCCCACCCTACTGTAATCGTGATGCTGAAGTGTGTACACGATCAGGGATTCAGTCCGGGAGGGAGAGAGGGAGGGCAGCAGCTCATAGCACAATCCAACCTGAATTTTGATTGCACCAAGCACACACACACGCATACACGCGCGGGTGAACATACACACACACATGCACATGCACACACTAGGTTGGTTTGGAGAGGATTGTCATTGTACTTAGGCCCGCAGAGTGGAACGTGTTCGTGTGGAGAAATATCTGCGCTCCTTCTGCAATGTAGAAATGGTTTGTCACTGGGTTTTATTTCCAACACACAGTGTAAACATTAAAGTATATTTCCATTGCAATTATATCCAAGCAATTCCGAGTGAGCCACTTTCCAAGGCGAAGAGATTAATTTTAGTGCACATCCAGTAACTTGGAATTTTTAATGTTTTACTCTTACAAGTAACCTTATATGTGAGAAAGTATTGGAAAGACCTAAACCAGACCACCAGAGTGTGGGATTGTATCACTTTAAAGAAAAGAGGGAAAGGGAGAGGAAGGGAGAGCGGTTTTGACCCCGTTTCAGTGATTCACACCAAAAATAAGAAGAGTTACCATTGCACAGAGATGCAGAGACAGAGATCCACATACTAATGAAGGAACACATGTAACAAGCACAGAGAGAGACATGCACACAGAGGTTAACAGAGACATATATATATAGACACACAGGAATAGACAAACATGAACAGAAATATGCAGATCCATACTTGGACATACAAACACACATAGAATCATCGA
This sequence comes from Chiloscyllium plagiosum, assembly GCF_004010195.1. Classification (NCBI taxonomy): domain Eukaryota; kingdom Metazoa; phylum Chordata; class Chondrichthyes; order Orectolobiformes; family Hemiscylliidae; genus Chiloscyllium; species Chiloscyllium plagiosum. The sequence continues at coordinate 43,246 of NW_025215328.1, forward strand.
GTTATACAGGGTATTTTCAAACAGGCCTATCTGCCCATACAGTCCATGCTGACCATAATCCCAAGCTAAACGAGTCCCACCTGCCTGCGCTTGGCCCAGATTTGTCCAAATGTTCTCTTATTCTTGTACTTAACCAAATGCGTTTTAAACGCTATAACTTTACCCACAATCTATCACTTCCTCAGGAAGTTCATTCCCTTCACGAACCACGTGTTGTGTAAAAAATGAATCTCCTCACAGGTCCTGATCAGTTGGACCCAAGACATTTGTAGGAAGCTAAGGAAGTGATGCTGGGTCCCTTGCTGAGTCGTTGTCATCATCAATAGCCACAGGTGAGATGTTGGAAGTCATGAGTTTGACGAAAGTTTTGCTTTTAAACAAAATGGAAAGAAAAATCCAAGAACTATAGATTGGGGAGCCTGATATCAGTGGTGGGCACCGTGTTGGAGGGAATCATGAGCTATTGATTTACATGCATTTGGAAAGGCAAGGTCTGCTTAGGGATAGGCACAATTGAGGACTTCAGATGCAGGAGATCACAGTCGAGATGAGAGTGGTACTAGAAAAGCACAGCAGGTCAGGCAGCATCTGACGAACAGGAAAATCGACGATATGGACAAAAGACCTTTATCTGGATAGTGAAATGGGGTTGTGCGTGGACATTCATGTCTTACTAATTTGATTGTTTTTGTTGAGAAGTAACGGACAGGATTGATGACGGCAGAACACTGGATGTGATCTATGTGGACTTCAGTTAGGCATTCGACATAGCTTCCCATGGAGACTGGTTAGCAAGATTAGATCACATGGAATACAGGGAGAATTACCCAGTTGGATACAGAACTGGCTCAAAGGGAGAGGACGGATGATGGTGGTGGAGGGTTGTTTTGCAGACTGAAGGCCTGTGACCAGTGGAGTGTCACAGGGATCGGTGCTAGGTCCGCTACTTTTCGTCATTTATATAAATGATTTCGATATGAACATAGGACAGTTAGTAAGTTTAGCAGATGATATCAAAATTGGAGGTACAGTGGCCAGCAAAGAATGTTACTTCAGATTACGATGGGATCTTAATCAGATGGGCCAATGGACCGAGGACTGGCAGACAGAGTTTAATTTAGATAAATGTGAGATGCTGCATATTGGAAAGGCATATCAAGGCTGGACTTATATACTTACTGGTAAAGTCCTGGGGATTGTTGCTGAACAAACTTAGCTCAGAACAAGTTTATAGTCCTTTGAAAGTGGATTTGCAGGTAGATAGGACAGTGAAGAAAGTATTTGATATGTTATTGGTCAAGTGCATTGTGTATATGCGTTAGGAGACTGGATTGCGTCTGTACAGGACATTGGTTCGGCCACTTCTGGAATACTGAATGCAATTCTGATCTCCCTGCTCTGTAGGAAAGATGTTGCCAAACTTGAAAGGGTTCAAGAAGGGCTTACACTGAGTTTGCCATGTTTGGAGGGTTTGAGTTACAGGGAAAGGCTGAATCCGCTGAGCCTGTTTTCCCTGGAGAATCAGAGGATGAAGGTTGATGTTAGATGTTAGTAAAATCATGGGTGCAACGGATAGCGTGAATAGCCAAATTCTTTTCCCTAGATAATGGAGTCAAAAACTAGATGGCAAAGGTTTAAGGTGGGATGGGAAAGACAAAAAAGGGCTCTAATGGGCAACATCTTCATGTAGAGGATGGTCCATGTGTAATGAGCTGCCAGAGGAAGATATTGAGGCTGGCACAATTACAACAGTTAACAGACATCTGGATGGACAGATGAATGGGAAAGGTTTAGATGGAAATTGACCAAATGCCAGAATATGCGAGGAGAAAAATTTTTACTATCTGGTTAGCATGGACACGTTGGACCAAAGGGTCTGTTTCCATGCTTTACAGCTTTATGACGCTATGTCCTTTAAGAAACTTCCTCCTCTTCTCTTAAAACAATCCCCCACTCGAGGGAAAACCTCTACAAGGATACCTCTCAGCCTCCTACGCTCCAGTAGAAAATGCCCGAGTCTGTTGAGCCTGTCCTAAGAATTCAAACACTTCATTCCCAGCAACATCCTGATAAATCTCTTCTGAACTCTCCCGAACTTGATAATAGTCTCGATATAACAGGGCGACCAGAACTGCACACAGTCCTCCAGGACATGCCTCCCGAATGTCCTGTGCAACCTGACCATACCGTCCCAACTCCTGTACTCAAAGGACTGTCCACTGCTATATGTCATTTATTTAAATGATTTGGATACGAACATAGGAGATATAGCTATTAAATTTGCAGATGACACCAAAATTTGAGGTGCAGTGAACAGATAAGAACGTTACCAGAGAGTAAAATTGAATCTTGTTCAGATGGGCCAATGGACTGAGGAATGGCAGTAGAAGATATATTTAGATAAATGCGAGGTGCTACATTTTGAAAAGGGAAATCAGAGCAGGACTTATACACTTAATGATATAGTCCTGGAGAATGTTGTTGAACAAAGATACCTTGGCGTACAGGGTCATATTTCCTTAAATGTTGAGTTGCAGGTCGATAGGATAGTGAAGCAGGTATTTAATATGCTTTCCTTTATTGTTCAAACCACTGAGTACAAGAGTTGGGAGGTCATGTTGCGGCTGGACTGGACATTGGTTAGGCCACTTTTGCAACATTGTGTACAATCCTGGTCTCATTCCTATCGGAAATATGTTGTGAAACTTGGAAGGGTTCAGAAAAGATTTACAAAGGTGTTGCCAGGGCTGGAGGATTTGAGCTGTAGGGAGAGCCGGAATAGGCTAGGGCTGTTTTCTCTGAATCATTAGAGGCTGAAAGGTGAATTATTGAGGTTTGTAAATCATGAGAGGCATGCATAGGGTAAATAGACAATGTCTTTTCCCCGGGGTGGGCGAGTCCACAACTAGAGGGCACAGGTTTAGGATGAGAGGGGAAAGATTTAAAAGGGACATCAGTGGCAATTTTTATGCATAGACAGTGGTATGTGTATGGAATGAGTTGCCAGAGGCTGGTCCAATTAAACTTTTTAAAGGACATCTGGATGAGTATATAAATAGCAAGGGTTCAGAGGGATATGGCAAATGTTGGCAAAATTGACAAGATTAGGTTAGGGTATCTGGTCGACATGGACAGGTTGTACCAGAGGGTCCGTTTCCGTGCGGTACATCTCTCTGACTCTATGTCTATATAATGAAGTGCATCAAGTGAAACACCTTCATAACCACCCTGTCTACATATGAAGCAAACTTCAAAGAATTGTGCCCGAACCCCTAGGTTGCTCTGTTCTACAACACTACCAATGGCTCAACATTTAATTGTATACGTGTTTTGTTTAGTTTGTTTTACCAAAGTATGATACCTTGCATTTATCAGTATTAAACTCCATCTGCAATTCTTTAGCCCAGTGAGTGATAATACTGGGGAAGAAAGGCTGGAAAGTAATCAGTTGCCTTGAATCATTTAATGGTTTTAGGAAGAGAGCAGTCACACGTTAGAGAAGGGAAACAGTGATCGGTGTTTCAGGCCAGTAAATATGCTCGTCTTTGTCTCTGATGTTCAGTGTTGATATCTATTCGAGATCCTTCCTAGAGCAGAGTGTGTCTGCAGGATTTCATTCCCTCATATTGCAAATTACAGATAATAACCATTTAAACTGGAAATCATAGCCAAGAATTTAAAGATGTTCATAGTTTATCTCGAAGGCAGAGCACATAAACTCGACACCCTACAGTTGAGGCAAGTACCTTGCATTTTTTAACAATGTTGTTATTTT
>NW_025215328.1:47153-48336 GCF_004010195.1 Chiloscyllium plagiosum
ACGCGTTGACTAAAATGATTTTAAAATTGTGGTTTGATCGAGATGGAAGAGGTGTCAGTATTGAATTTCAGAATTTAAGCCCCGGATGACTGAAATACAGACCCAGGGTGGGAGGCACATTTGCACTTTCTAGAGGTTTATAAATGCACGAAGTGCATGGATAGGGGGTGAGTAGTGAAGATCCTTTCCCCATGCTTGGAAGTCCAACATTAGAAGGCATAGATTTAATGTGAGAGGGGAAAGATTTTAAAGTGACCTCGGGACAACTTTTTCACTCAGAAAGTGGAGCGTGTACATAATGAACTGCCAGGAGAAGTGGTGGAGCTTGGTATAATTACAACAGTTAAAAGGCACCCAGATTGATATATTAATACGAAGGATTTAGAGTGCTGGCAAATAGATTAGATTCCCTACAGTGTAGCACAAGTCCAAACCAACCCTCTGAAGAGTTACCCACCCAGAAGCATCTCACCATATTTACCCCTGACTAATGGACCTGACATTATGTGCAACTTAGCATGGCCAATTCACATAATCTGCACAATTTTGGACTGTGGGAGGAAACCCACGCAGACACAGCGAGAATGTGCAAATCAAACCCAGCAATCAAACCCAGGTCCCTGGTACTGTGAGGCAGTAGTGCGAACCACTGAGCCACTGCACCACCCCAAGTAGGGCACGATTAATTTCAGAAATCAAGTTGGCATGTATGAGTTGGTCAAAAGTGTTCGCTTCCGTGCTGTACAACTCTTAAGATTCATCAAGCCATTTGATCTATTTCCCTGTGTAATCTTCATTATCCAAAATATAGCCAAACTTGGTTTAATCCACAATCTTTCTAACCACGCCTTCTATAATTCTGCTCTGAATCATTTGTAAAAATGTCAAACAAAAATGGAGCACAAGTCCCTGTGGAATACCATTGTGCACAGTGTCACAAAGCTGGTCCCATTTCTCTAAAAGCCTCCTTTTCTCAAATATAATGTTTTCTTGATTTTTTTGTTCCAGAGGGGTCATAAATAGTTCCCGGTTCCAAGGTGACTGGTTTGGTACAGAGATTAAACGGTTTTGTGATTAAAGCTATAATGAAAGGGGAGTGGTCAGCTCTCGAGGTGAGCAGTTCAGTCCTGAACCAGTTTGTAGTTCACTGTGTGGACAGGCTCTCTATATCTCTCTCTGTCTA
>NW_025215328.1:49277-56448 GCF_004010195.1 Chiloscyllium plagiosum
TTTTTACTGCTCTAATTTTGTACGCTCTATCGTACGTGCATTCGTCTGTGTTAGTGTCTGTATTTGCATGTGCATGTGTGTCTGTGTGTCCGTGTTTTTGTGTGTCTTTGTTTTTGTGGGGTTGAGTGTGTCTGTGTGTGCACGTCTGTGTGTGTGTGTTTGAGTGTGTCCCTGTGTATATGTCTGTGTGTGTCTTGGAGTGTATCTATGTGTGCCTGTCTGTGTATGTATCTGTGTGTGTGTCTGCACATGTTTGTCCTCTTCATTACTTTTAGAAATGCAAATATCAATGTACATTTTTGTAATTTCTATACTGTTTGTCAATCATCTTTCCATCGTAGCTTGAGGAACTTTGCTTCCGTCATGAATTTGATATTTTAACAGATGAAGAAAATCTACATGACTTCTTCCTAGGACGACCCTGACCCATTGAGAGACCTATATCATAGGCGATATCATCAAACTGGTTACACCAATACTTTGCTGTGACCAATGGAGAAGTGACAGTGGAAATGAAAACAGTTACTCAACAATCCAGGGAAGTCTGGACCGGTGATCCTGACATTAGTGGTGGGTAAGTTGTTGGAGAGGATTCTGAGGGATAGCCAATTGCATGCATGTTCAAAGGCAAGGTTTGATTGGGGATAGTCACCATGGCTTTTTTCATGAGAAATCGTGTCACACTAATTTGACTGAGTATGTTAAAGAGGACAAAGCAGATTGATGAAGGCAGTGTTGCAGATGCTTTCCATTTGGGCGAGAGCAAGTTCTTCGGAAAGATTCTGCATATTAGGCAAGTTACTAACGTTTGGACACAGGGGAACCAGCGCACCCAAGCCAATTGAATACGAAAATTAGGTTGAAGGGAGGCGACAGAGGTTGGTAGAGGATTGCTTTTCAGACTGGAGGCCTTTGAACAATAGTGTGGCACAAGGATCAGTGCTGAGCCCACTGAATTTTGTCATTTATATAAATGATGTGGATGTGACCATAGGTGGTAAGGGTAGCAAGTTTGCAGATTACACCAAATTTTTTGGTGTTGTGGGTAATGAAGAAAATTATCTCAGAGTGCAATGAGACCTCGATCAGATGGGCCAATGGGCTGACAAGTGGCAGATGGAGTTTAATTCAGATAAATGTGAAGTGCTGCATTTTGGGAAGCAAATCGGTGTACTTAATTGAAATTTATTGGAGGATGTTGCTGAGCAACGAGAGAGAGAGAGATGTAGATGCAATGCTCCTTCAACGTGAATAGGATAATGAACAAGGTGTTTGGAATGTTTGCCTTCATTTGTCAGAGCAATGAGTTTCGGAGTTGGGTTGTCATGTTACAGCTGCACAGGATGTCAGCGAGGCCACATTTTGGAATAGTGTGTGCAGTTCTGGTCTCCCTGCTGTACGAAGGTTGCTGTGAAACTTGAAAGGGTTCAGAAAAGATTTATAAGGATGTTGCCAGGTTTCGAGAGTTTGAGCTATAAGCAGAGGCTGAATAGGCAAAAGCGGTTTTCCCTGTAGAATCACGGGCTTAGGGCTGACCCTATAGAGGTTTATAAAATAATAAGGGACATGGATTTTGTAAATAGACAAGGTCTATTTCCCAGAATTGGGAATTCCAAAAATAGAGGGTATAGATTTAAGGTGCGAGGGGAAATATTTTAAATGGAACTACGAGGCAATGTTTTCATATAGAGGGAGGTGTGCATATGGGATTATCTGCCAGAGGAAGTGGTGGAGTCTGGCATCTTGATGGGTATCTGAATAAGGAGGTTTAGAGGAATATGAGCCAAATACCGCCAAATCAGACTCCATCAGATTGGGATGTCTGGTCAGCACGGATAAATTTGCATGATTCTATAAGAGGGATGAAGAGACATTCTAAACAGGCATTTCAAGTCGGAATTCTCTTCCCCACAAGTTTGAGATGCTTCTTTGTTTACATTGATTCAAAGCTGAGTTAGTTAAATATTTGACAGAGAAGTGAGTCATGAATAACGGGATACAGTCAGGAAAATGTGACCATAACCTGCTCAGCCACAATCTTAGTGCCTGGTGGAGAAGGCTCGAAGTGTCTAATGGCCCACTCCTGCTCCTCAGTCCCATGTTTCCGTGTTCCATTCAGTCCCTCAAACCTGCTGGACAGGAGCAGTTAGAGGCTACTTCCTGCTATAACCTGGTGCACAGTAACAGAGGAGACCATTCAGCCCCTCCAAACTGTCACACACAATTTGGGCTGGTTTGGAAAATATAATTGGAAAACCAAGGCTGGATATGAAAGAGGTCGCTCATTTTTCTTTACAGAACTTCCCCTCTCTGCAACTTGTGCCTCATATGTTGGTCATGTTGTGGACCCAGTTTCACTGTGAATACAGCCCCCATATCTCAACCAGAGATGGTCCAGATAATCTGGCAACATTCAATAACAGAGCTTCCAGGAAAATGACAAACTCTACTTTCCAATAATAGAATGTGGAACGCCACAAACAGGGGTATGTCATTCATCGCAAAAGACATGAACACAAGGGCTCAGGGAAGACTGACCGGCCCTGACATCAAGGCATCATTTAACTAAGGACAGTCTCAAGGAGCCTGAGCAGGATTGCACTTAATGGGAATCAGTTGTAAACTTCCCTGGTTAGAATGATTTAAAGCAAAAAGCACAATGATTGTGGATTGTGTACAAAACCCCATGCAGTCATGGACATGTCTGCAAAAGGTCTTCAAGGTAGCTTCCTCAGCACAAACATCTTCAGCTGCTTCATAAAGATTAGAAGTGGGGGTGTTCACTGACGGTCACACAATATTCAGGAAAAATGTCCCCCTTCAGCTCCTGAACTCGTCTGTGTCCATGTGCAGGAAAATCTGGACAACATTCAGGCTTGTTCTGTTGGAAGTATTGGTAACATTCATGCAACAGTGCTGCTGGACACTGCACATTTCCACAGTTAAAAGGAGGAGATTATTCGCATTAGCTTCACATGAATATGCAGACGTCATTCAGCTCAATTCAATTATTGGAGAAGTGTAGAGATAGCCCATTTCGTGCCTCCAACCAATTATACAGGAAGAGAAGGAGTCACGTGTTATGGACGACAGCAGAGCGTCTCAAAAATATTTGAAGGCGTTGGCCGAGACTCAATTAATAATTAAGTGTTCTGATACATTAATATCCCATAAACATGTACTTGGCAAAACGGAAAGATCTGACACAGATTCTCAAATGCAGTTCTCCAATCTAGGAGGGAAAACAAATCAAGTGAAAATTTAGAGAGAGTTGCAGCCAGGAGACTTCCACTGAAGCTTCCAACTCTGTGGAGACCTCAATAACTTCTAATGTTACTGAGAAACCAAAACACTTGCTGTAATGTGGCTGCCAGAACTGCACACAGTATTCTAACTATGGCCTAACCATGGCATGTTTAACTCATATTATGTCGCCTTGTTGAATAAACACTATACCTACAGTCCCGTGTGATTTCTTAACTGGCTATTAAACTGTCCAGTCACATTCAGAGAGGTGTGGAGAAACAGTCTCTGACCGCTCTAGTGTTCTGCTATTCATTGAATTCTCCCCTGTCTGGCTCCATTTTCCAAAGTGCATCACCTCATATTTATCAGGGTTCCATTCCATCTGCCATCTGACCATTCCACCTGTATCTTTCAGTAACATAAGGCCTTCCTTCTCACTGCCAACCACCTGGCCATTCTTTGTGTCAAACACAAAATTACTTATTACGCTCAGCCCCCACCCACCACCGCCCCCTCCACATTCACATTTACATCATTAGTCCTCTAGCACATCCCTTGTGTGGTCAGATTCGACTAAAACATTTAGGTCAGGTCATTTCCTCTCTTGTCTCCAACAGCATCCTGCGATACAACTCATCTGAACTTTACATCATCCAAAACCATCAATCCCAACTTGCATCTTACATCAATCTGTTCGAGAGCCTCCCAGTCCATCTTATTGAATTCTGTACCTGCATTGTCCTTCTCCCAACTAAAATAGATGTGAAGCTCTCATGTCACAGTCTATCAATGTTCCCCAGTTTCACATACTGATTTTCCCCTTGGTTTCGAAATTGGTCCTAATTTTTCCCTGGCCATTCTGTTCAGCTTGATGTTTTTGTAGAACATCTTGGGTTCCCCCTAACTTTGCCTGCTGCACTTCTCCATGCCCCTGTATGAGTCAGTCTGCTGTGGGTGAATTTTCTAAGTTTCCCTGAGATGACCTCTCATTCTTTGAAACAGTACAGAACACAGGTATAATCTCATCCACACTGCATGGAGTCTGTGCAGAACGCCTTTACTTCGATATTCCAATTTCCGTCAACAGAAGGCCAACTTCACTTTTACCCTTCCATTTTCAAAAGTCGCCCCGAGCCACATTGGTTCAATTTTATTTACTATTCACTTTCTGAACTCTTAAACATCCACCTGAATATCAAACTATATCACATCCAATATTTCTCCATTGTCTCCGCCTACAAGAAACAACTTCAAACCATTTCAAAATAAGTTTGTTAACAGTGATTATTCGGGTGAGATCCAAGATGGCGGCCATCCAGTAGGTCTGCCCTGCTGAGCTCTGCACCAGAACCCAGACAAAGGGATGAATTCACCCTCTCTTTCTTCCCTATTGTGGTAAACATCGGTCGTTTTTGATCCCCAGTATTGCTCTCTGCCATTTTAAGCGAGTAACGGAAAATGACTAAGGGAAAGGGACCATGAGGATCAGAACCAGCAGGGCACTGCAGCAATGGATCCACCCGCGGCTGTGATGTTGGCCTCTGCGAACACCCCATGAAACTTATTTGTGGAACGGAGCCAGGTCTCGGAGCCTGCGAGAGAAGATTGATTCAGCAATGGAGGAGACCTGAACCATGCAGGAACTGATCTCAGCCATGCTGGAGAAGCATGGCCAGGAGATCCAGCGTCTCGGGCCACACGTCGAGGAGGCGGAAGTGGGGACCGTGGCTTTGGAAACCATGGCAGAATCCTCAGCGGGCCTGGTCCAAGCCCTAGAATGTTAGGTATAGGCCTTAGTAGAGCAGGTCAAGCACCTCGAAAATTGGAGCCGTTAGAAGTACATCAGCTTGGTCGGGTTGCCGGAACGGGAACAAGAAAGCCAGCTCGTCAGCTACTTGGAACAATGGCTCACACAATTTTTGAAGCTGGAAGTCAGGGCAGACTGGGTGCGGGTCGAGCGGGCCTATCGGGTCGCAGTATGCAGGCCCGGATCGGACCAGCATCCCTGCCCGGTCCGAGTGCAACAACTCCAGCATAGAGCAAAACAGGTGCTGGACGCTTCTTGAGCGCTACGGAAGGATCCATAGGTTCTGATCTACAAAGGATAACGAATTATGTTTTTTTTTCCAAAAGCTTTCTACGGCTGTGATCCACAAGAGGCAATCCTTTGATAAAGCAAAAAGGAGGCTGAGGGACGTGAATATTCTGTACTTGGTAAGATATCCAGCAATATTATGTTTGAGCCATGGAGAGTCTGTGTTTAATTTTGACTCACTAGAAAACGCAAAGGACTTCCGGTACACATTAAAACAGACTGGCTGGTTCAAATAATATGGACAAATGTGTTCCCTTTGTTTTCTCTGGGGCTTGCCTGGTTTACCTCATTTTGGGTTTTTTTTTAGTATGTGGAGGTCCCATTTTCCTTTTTTCTCTCTCCTCCTTTCTTCCTCCTCTCCCATTATCCTTTGTTTTTTTTTCTATCATGTGCTTTTCGTTTCTCTCTTAGTACGGAATGGGAATGTGGGTTGGGGAGGTGGGGTGGTCACATTCTATTTCACCAGGACTGCCTCGGATCAAAGTATGGATGGGACGGTGTTGAATGCCCACTTTTAATTTTCTTGTTGTAAGACCCATGTAACGTTTTTTAACTTTGTTTTTTCTGGGTTGGGAGCGGCTTTAGATAGGAGGAGCCATGGGCGATTAGTGGTAGTATGAGCGCCCCTTGTGGGAAAGGGGGAAAGTCTCTGCTTACTTGTGTTCTATGTTGGTTCACGTTAGAAGTAGTTGTTTAAAGTGTTGATTTGGTTGTTATTATAGTTATGGTTTCAAGTTTATACGAACTGTTTACAGCTTTCACTTGGCACGCTATAATTGGGGTTCTCATCCCAGTGGGTCATGGGCTGCTTCGGATGGTTATGGCTAACCGCTCGTTTAAATGGTGCACCTGGAATGTTAAAGGGAGCCATTCACTGATTCAGAGAAAAAAATATACGTTCAAGCCTTAAAAAGGAAATGGTTGATGTAACCTTGCTGCAAGAAACACATCTAACCGATAAGGACCATTTAAAGTTACAGCAGGGAAGGTTCAGCCTGGTGTGTTCTCATCCTTTAATTCAACAAGTTGAGGAGTAGCTATACTCATTCATAAGAACCTTCCACTTCAGTTGTTTAACCAAATTAAGAATGAATGTGGGTGGTCTCTGATCCTTAAAGTTTTAGTACATGGAGAGGAAAACTGGACCTTGAATAATATTGCCCACAGCACACCCCCTCAAATTTCAAATAGATAGGCTCTCCAGGTTGATGATCCTTGGGGCACGTCGTACAATTTAGCGGAGACTTTAACTGACGTCTGCATAGGATGTCGAGGGGTTTCGCGGGTATTTCTCCGCCACCCAGGCAGCTGGTGGACATGAACAGGTAGCTGGGTTGGTGGATATGTGAGATGTCTTCACCCTGAACATAGGGACTTCACCTTTTTTTCGAACCCACAGAAGTGCTATACTGGGATTGACATGTTGTTTGCCGGATTGGTCTTTTTAAAATTCGGTGCTGTCCTGTAGAATTGGGAACATAGCCATTTCGGATCATGTGACAGTGTACATGGAGGTCAAGGATGGTGGTGAAGGGACAGGCTCACAGCACTGGCTCGTGGATCCTTTCCTCCTGAAGGATAGCAAATTCATTGAGTATTTTTCGGGGGAATTTAAATTTTTTTGGAACATTAACTTGTATACGACCAGTAATCCGACGGTGCTCTGGGAGACTGCCAAAGCCTGTACAAGGGATTTGATTATTTCTTACTCGGTGACTCAGAAGTGGCAGAAGAGAGAGCAGCAGCGTAAGCTTGAGGCTCGGCTGAAGAGAGCTGATACACCATATTTTGTCAGACCGCCTATAACTTAATTGCAGCAGATTACAGCCC
>NW_025215328.1:56456-68349 GCF_004010195.1 Chiloscyllium plagiosum
ACTTGGCCAGAAAGAAGATTGCTGCTATTATCACCCGCGATCCCAAAAGATTAATGCAGCGTTCAGGAAGTTCTATTCTGGGTTGTTCCAGTCAGCGGGCTGGGAGGACTGATTGGCGACGGTGGAGTACTTTATTAAGATCTTGGACCTCCCAGGTGTAAGTTCAGAGGAGGCGTCTCTTTAGAATGCTCCTCTGATAATCCGAGAGATAAAGGAGACAGTGAGGCTGCACCAAAGTGGTAAAGCCCACGGCCCGGATGGATTTTCGGAGTGAGATTTTGAAGGAGTTCATAGGCATGCTGGCTGGGCCAATGTTGGATATGTACAATTATTCGTACAGTCAGGACTGCCTCCCATCCTCTCTGAGAGAAGGAAATATTTTTCTTATTCTCAAGAGAGGGAAAGTCCCAGAGGATTGCACTTTGTATATGGCTATATCATTATTAAAAGTCGACTTTAAAATTTTGTCGAAAATGCTGGCTTTGAAGGACCATTGTGAAAGAGGACCATTTTTATTAGGGGACATAGGTCCTCTGATAATATTAGAAGAGTGCGAAATATGGTTCCAGTCTGCCAGCAAGGTTCGATTCCAGGCTCGGGGGTCTCCCTGGATGCAGAGAAAGAACTTGACCGGAGGGAGTAGATATGCACCTTTTATATCCTTGAATGGTTTGGTCTTGGAGGGGTCTTCGCCAGGTGGGTGGCAGTCTTACATAGTGACCCAAAAGCAGCGGATTTCACTGATGATTTAAGGTCTGACAATTTTAGTATTGACAGCAGTAGCCAGCAAAGTTGCCCCCTTTCACTGTTACCATTTACATTAATGATTGAGCCGTTGGCAGAAGCCAGCCGGAGGGACGCCAATATCACTGCCATGGAGGTAGGATCACGAAGGCATAAAATCACCCTTTAAGCAGATGGCGTTCCTCTCTTTATAACTAACCCAATTATATTTGTGTCCTTTTTAATACAAATGATTAATTTATTTGGATTTTTCTCAGCGTATAAAATCAATTTTATGAAATCGGAGGCCATCCCTGTTGGGGGTCTTATTAGAGTATCCGACCTTGGGGTGGAATCTGATTCCCTTCCAGATGGTCACAAGGAGGTTTAAATATTTTATTCATCCCAGCCTTCGATCAATTATATAAAGCTAACTTCGTGCAGTTGCTCGAGAAGATAACACAGAATCTTCCAATATCCTGTTTGGGTTAGCTCGGGTTAAAATGAATGTCCTTCCTTATTTATGATACCCCATGCCAATGCTCCCTTTGACGCTGCCCAGGCAGGCTCTATGGAGGCTTAACAGTTGACTTTGATCTTTCATCTAGCGTCACAGATGGCCTCCTGTTCAGCTGGACAAATTGCAACTTCCACAGCGAATGGGCGCGTGTCGATTTTACATACTTTAAGAAATACCATCGAAGGTTCCTTGCTATCTGATGTGGCTGATTGGGCTTAGCCGGGACCCATTGTTAATTTGGCTGGTCATCGAGGCCTTCCGGGCAAAGTGTCCCCTCATTAATCTGTTGTTCATGGACAAGATGAGGACTGTTATGGAGAATTGCAGAAACCGATTGTCCTTAACACATTGAAAGCATGGAGAATGATGGGACAAGTTAAGGGCAATTTACAAATCAAAAACATCAGCTTTCACCCCAATTGTAGGATTGGTAGGATTCCAGCCGGGATTGATGGATTCTGACTTTAGATTCTGGGAGTCCAGATGAGTTTCCTGTTCGGGAGATTTTTTTGACAGGGAGGTCAAGATGAATTTTGAGCAGCTGAACTAGGAATATGAGGTATCTGGGAGGGGCCTCTTTTGTTACTTTCAGCTTCAGGACTTTACACCACTGGCAGCACCGTCCTCCCCCTGGTGTGAAACTGCAGGTCGTGTTTAAGGAAGTGACACCACTCTGTGACCAGCTCCTTGTTCAATCAGGGTCCCCTCATACTCTGCTCTTGAGTGAAATGTAACTTGGGGAGCTATTCCTGGAAAACCCGGAGTGGATGCAACAGATCCCTTTTCCCGCATACACTCACTCTGTAGTTTCAGATCTTTCTCTCTGTGCAGCCTCTGCTCCATTTGTTGTTCATCTTACAGACACAGATGTTGTAACTACAGTCCCTCTGCTCCATCCTGAGTTGGATCACCAAATCCTCAGGTCTCGCTGAATGTCTGAGGCAGCTCACAGCACAACCTCCAGCAAACCATCCCCAGCACCTGCACTAACTTTTCAATAACAAGAGTTAGTCAGAAGCCCCTCAGCTACAAGTTAGATGCCTGCTCTTTAACAATAATACTCGAGAGATTTCCTCGTGTTACTGACCACACAATCATCTGAGAGGGACAAGCACACGTGTTCAGTGGACACGCCCAGACCAAGGTTCAAAGGCGTGTCGAAAGCTACTGGAACCCCTGTACAACATGGGGCACCACATGGAGCACACCGGGAAGTGAACAGCAGCCAAATACATACACCCCTGCCCATGCAACAGCACATGAGACACACCGGGAAGTGAGCAACAGTCAAACACATACACCCCTGTCCATGGATACCACATGAGACACACCGGGAAGTGAGCAACAGTCAAACACATACACCTCTGTCCATGGAGTACCACAAGGGACACACTGTGAAGTGAACAACAGTCAAACATATACATGGACGGATATTCATGTTATAATTGGGTGATTACTTGATCGACAAGTTCAGTAAACGTGGCTCCTCTCAGACAAATGGGAGTAACTAGATGAGTAGTACTTTCGTAGGTCCAATAACAAAAATAAGAATATAAAGTAAATGTGCTGACAAATCAGTTGAAATCCACGTCACAGAATCAGGCACCATAATCCAGATGACATATATGTGCAGCATGTAACAGTGTTCAGACCAGCTAGTGTACTGCTCAACACAACCCAGCAATCTGTGCAGACCACACCAGTCCATGAACTCCCTCTCCAGCACTGGGAGCTATGCAGTGAACAGCAGTGAATTGCTGTGGAAACCAGGAGCAGGTACCCTCCCAGCCTGTAGAGCAGTGTACACCACACCAGGGCATTGATCTGTAAACCAGGAACAGTTACCCTCCCAGCATGTCGAGCAGTATACACTACCCCAGTGCATTGAACTGTAAACCAGGAGAAGTTACCATCCCAGCATGTAGAGCTGTGTACACTGGCCCAGTGCTTTCCTCAGTAACACTGTGTTAGAGCACTGCCAAGAGTGGGGAAACTTGCAGCCCATGCTGGAAGTGACAGGATGTGCAGCTCTTATCCATTTACAGCTCCATATCTCCATTGTGTCAATGGATGTAGAATATCTCAAGACAAAGGAGGAAGATGACTTAATGTTAAGTAGGCAAGGATCAGACAGGACTCTAGAGGGTTAAAAGGTAGTCAGGAAGGAAGTGAAGAATAATCTCAGGACAGCGAGAAGCGGGCATGAAAAAGACTTGGTGAGTAGGATTAAGGTAAAACTTGAGACGTTCTACACTTTTGTGAGGAACACGGTGATGGTCTGAGTGAGGGTAGGGCTCACCAGGATAGTGAAGGAAACTTGCGCCAGGAGTCAGAGAAGATAGGGGAACAAAGAACATAGAGATTATTCTTCATAGAACATAGAGATTGTTTTAAGATTATTCTTCACTTCCTTTCTGACTACCTTTTAACCCTCTAGAGCCCTGTCTGATCCTTGCCTACTTAACGTTAATTCATCTTCCTCCTTCCTCTTGAGATATTCTACATCCATTGACACAATGGAGATATGGAGCTGTAAATGGATAAGAGCTGGCCATCCTGTCACTTCCAGCATGGGCTGCAAGTTTCCCCACTCTGGGTAGTGCTCTAACACAGTGTTACAGCGCAGTACAGGCCCTTCGGCCCTCGATGTTTCGCCGACCAGTCATACCAATCGGAAGCCCATCTAACATACACTATTCCAATGACGATTTAAATGTGCCTAAAGTAGGCGAATCTACTACTGTTGCAGGCAAAGCATTCCATATCCTTACTACTCTCTGAGTAAAGAAACTGCCTCTGACATCTGTCCTATATCTATCATCCTTCAATTTTAAACTAAACCCCCTCGTCCTCGCTGTCACCATACTTGAAAAAAGGCTCTTCCTGTCCACCCTATCTAACCCTCTAATTATCTTATATGCCTATATTAAGTCACCTCTCAACCTTCTCTCAAACGAAAACAGTCTCAAGTCCTTTGTGGGCGGCATGGTGGACAGTGGTTAGCTGCCTCACAGCGCCAGAGACCCGGGTTCAATTCCCAACTCAGGCGACTGACTGTATGGAGTTTGCACGTTCTCCCTGTGTCTGCGTGGGTTTCCTCCGGGTGTCCCAAGATGTGCAGGTCAGGTGAATTGGCCATGCTAAATTGTCCGTAGTGTTACGGAAGGGGTAAATGTAGGGGTATGGCTGGGTTGCGCTTCGGCGGGTCAGTGTGGACTTGTTGGGCCGAAGGGCCTGTTTCCACACTGTAATGTAATGTAATGTAATCTAATGCCTCAGCCTTTCTTTGTAAGAGCTTGCCTCCATACCAGGCAACGTCCTAGTAAATCTCTTCTGCGCCCTTTCCAAAGCTTCCACATCCTTCTTATAGGCGGTGACCAGAACTGTACACAATACTCCAATTGCGGCCGCACTAGAGTTTTGTACAGCTGTAGCATAACGTCATGGTTCCGGAACTTGATCCCTCTCTTATTAGAAGCTAGAAAACTGTAAGCCTTCTTAACAACCCTGTCAACCTGGGTGGCAACTTTCAAGGATCTGTCCACCTGGACACCGAAATCTCTCTGCTCATATACACTACCAAGAATCTTACCATTAGCCCAGTACTTTGCATCCCGGTCACTCCAACCAAAGTGAATCACCTCACACTTGTCCGCATTAATCTCCATTTGCCACCTCTCAGCCCAGCTCTGCAGCTTATCTATGTCTCTCTGTAACCTACAACATTGTTCATCACTATCCACAAACCTACCGACCTTAGTGACGTCTGCAACTTTACGAACCAACCTTCTATGCCCTCATCCAAGTCGTTTATAAAAATCACGAACAGGTTGTGAGGCACGACCTACCCTTCACAAATCCGTGCTGACTATCCCTAATCAAATTATTATTTTCTTAATTATTATAAATCCTATCTCTTATAACCTTTTCCACACTTTACCAACAACTGGAGTAAGTCTCACTCGTCCATAATTAACAGGGTTGTCTCTACTCCCCTTCTTGAACAGGAGAACCACATTTGCTATCCTCCAGTCTTCTGGCACTATTCCCGGAGACATTAACGATTTAAAGATCAATGCCAAAGGCTCGGTAATCTCCTCCCTGGCTTCCCAGAGAATCCTAGGATAAATCCATTCTGGCCCAAGGGACGTATCTATTTTCATAAGCTGCAGGATTTCTAATACCTCTTCCTTGTGAACCTCAATCCATCTAATCTGGTAGCCTGTATCTCACTAATCTCCTCGAAAGCATTGTCATTTTTTGGAGTGAATACTGTTGAAAATATTGATTTAGTGCTTCCCCATCTCCTCTGACTCCACACACAGCTTCCCACTACTATTCTTGATTGGCCCTAATCTTACACCCGTCATTCTTATATTCCTTAAATACCTATAGAAAGCCTTAGTGTTTATCCTGATCCTATCCGCCAATAACTTCTCGTGTCTCCTCCTGTCTATTCTGAGCTCTCTCTTTAGGTCTTTCCTGGCTATCTTGTAACCCTTAAGCACCCTAACTGAGCCTTCACATCTCATCCTAACGTTAGCCGCCTTCTTCCTCTTGACCGGTGATTCCATTTCATTCGTAAACTACGGCTCCCGCGCACTACAGCTTCCTCCTTGCCTGACAGGAACATAGTTATCTAGGACACACAGTACCTTTTCCTTGAATAAGCTCCACATTTCTAAAGTGCCCATCCCCTGCAGTTTCTTACCCCATCATATGCTTCCTAAAGGGCAGCACGGTGGCACAGTAGTTAGCATTGCTGCCTCACAGCGCCAGAGACCCGGGTTCAATTCCCGCCTCAGGCGACTGACTGTATGGAGTTTGCACGTTCTCCCCGTGTCTGTGTGGGTTTCCTCCGGGTGCTCCGGTTTCCTCCCACAGTCCAAACATGTGCAGGGTCAGGTGAATTGGCCATACTAAATTGCCCGTAGTGTTAGGTAAGGGGTAAATGTAGGGGTATGGGTGGGTTTCGCTTCGGCGGGTCGGTGTGGACTTGTTGGGCCGAAGGGCCTGTTTCCACACTGTAATCTAATTTAAATCTTGCCTAATGGCATCGTAATTGCCTTTCCCTCAGCTGTAACTCTTGCCCAGTGGTATACACCTATCCTTTTCTATCACTAAAGTAAACATAACAGAATTGCTATCGCTATCACCAAAGTGCCCACCTACTTCCAAGTCGAACATCTGACCGGGCTCATTATCCAGTATCAAATCTAAGGTGGCTTCACCCCTTGTTGGTCTGTCAACATACTGTGTCAGGAAGCCCTCCTGTAAACACTGGACGTAAACTGACCCATCTATAATACTCGTACTATAGTGTTCCCATTCAATATTTCGAAAGTTGAAGTCCCCCATTACAACTACACTGTCTCTGTTACTCCTATCGAGAATCACCTTTGCTGTCCTTTCCTCTCCATCTCTGGAACTATTCGGAAGCCGATAGAAAACTTCAAACAGGGTGACCCCTCCTTTCCTGTTTCTGACTTCAGCCCATACTACCTCAGTTGACGAGTTACCAACATCCTTTCTGCAACTGCAATACTGTCCTTTAGCAACAATGCCACACCACCCCCTCTTTAACCATATTCTCTGTTCTTCCTGAAACATCTAAATCCTGGAACCATCAACAACCATTCCTGTCCCTGCTCTTAACCATGTCTCTGATATGGCCACAACATTGAAGTCCCAGATACCAAACCATGCTGCAATTTCACTCAACTTATTCCGGGTGCTCCTGGTGTTGAAGTAGGCACACTTCAAACCAACCCCTTGCTTGCCGTTGCCATCTTGCGTCCCTGAAACTTGATTTTGGACCTCCCTACTCTCAACCTTTTCTATACTCGAACTACAATCTTGGTTCCCATTCCCCTACTGGATTAGTTTAAACCCACTCCAATAGCCTTAGTGAATTCCCTCCCCATGATATTGGTACCCTCCAGTTCAGATGAAGACCACCCTGCTTGTAGAGGTCCCACCTACTCCAGAAAGAGCCCCAATTATCCAAGAATCCAAAACCCTCCCTCGTGCACCATTCTGTAGCCACGTGTTCACCTTCTCTCTCTCCCTATTCATTGCCTCACTAGCACATAGCACGAGCAACAAACCACAGCCAACAACTCTGATTGTCCTAGCTCTAAGCTTCCATCCCAGCTCCCTGAATTTCTGCCTGAAATCCCCATCTATCTTCCTACCTATGTCGTTGGTGCCTATGTGGACTACGACTTGGGGTTGCTCCCCCTCCCCCTTAAGGATCCCAAAAACAGGATCAGAGACATCACAGACTCTGGCACCTGGGAGGCAACACACCAACCGTGAGTCTCTCTCGTCCCCACAGAACCTCCTATCTGTCCCCCTAACTATGGAGTCCCCAATGTCTACTACTCTGCTCCTCTTACCCTATCCCTTCTAAACAGCAGGGACAGATTCTGTGCCAGAGCCCTCTACCTCACTGCTTTCCCATGGTAAGTCCCCCACCCCCACCAGTATCCAAAATGGTATACTAATTGTTGAGGGGAATGTCCACAGAGGATCTCTGCACTGTCTGCCAGTTTCTCTTGTACCTTAGGAGTGACTACTTCCCTGTAACTCCTCTTAATAATTCCCTCTGCCTCCCGAATGATCCAAAGTTCATCCAATTCAGCTCCAGTTCACTAATGCAGTTTTCGAGTAGCTGGAGTTGAGCGAACCTCCCGCAGATGTAGTCAGCAGGGACACTGGTGGTGACCCTTACCTCCCACATTCTGCAGGAGAAACTTTCAACTGCCCTAACTTACATTCACACTATTCTAAATTCCCAAAGAGACTGTTGAAAAAATTAGGAATTAAAATAACTCGTTACCTTACCTTACCCCCCAATCTGGCGCACAATCGGGCAACACAACCACACAAATATATGACTTCCCAGAAGTCCTTCGCTCTTCCCTCGAACCTCTCGGGAAATGGAGGCCCAACTCCCGAGGTAAGTCCCTTTTAATGCCGGGAAACTCACCCTTCTCGGCAGCCCTCGCTTACTTATCCTGCTTTCCTCACCGCTCTGGCAAAATTCATTAAGGACCTCTGGGAGCTCCCTAATGAATGCCTTGCTTCAGTATTCAGTACTGAGAGGGACCTTCATGTTTTGGGTGCAGTGTGAAACAGGCAGATATGCTAGAACAGGAGGATGTGCTGAAAAGTTTGAGAATCACAAGGAGAGACAAATCTTCTTGACTAGCTGGAAAATAAACCTAGGATACTATAGGAAGCGAGAGAAAAGAATGCTGTGTTTTGCGATGATCTTTGTGTCATCACTGTCTACTGGATTCGTGCCAGATGATAGGAGGTTGGCAAATGTTATTCCCTTGTTCATGAAAGGGAATAGAGATAATCCTGTGAATTAGAGGCTAATCATTCTTACGCCAGTGATGGGCAAAGTATTGGAGAGGATTTGAGAGACACGAGTTATGATTACTTGGAAAACCATAATTTGATTAGAGACTGTCAGCATGCCTTTGTAAGGAGCAGGTCATGCTTCAAAAGTCTTATTGAACTTTTTGAGGATGTGAAAAAAAAACACATTGATGAAGGTAGAACAGTGGATGTGGTGTATTTGGATTTTACCAAGTCATTTGATAAAGTTACCAATTGTAGGTTCATTCAGAAAATAAGGAGGCATGGGATACATGGAAATCTGGCTGTCTGGATACAGAATTGGCTGGCACATAAAAGACAGAGTGTAGTGGTAGATTGAAAGTACTCAGCCTGGAGCTCGGTGACCAGTGTATTATGCAGGGATTGGTTCTGGGAACTCTGTTCTTTGTGACTTTTATAAGAGAGTTGAATGGGGAATTGGGAGGGTGGGTTAGTAAGCTTGCGAACGGAGGTTGGTGGAGCTGTGGATAGTGTGGAAAGTTGTTGCCCGCTGCAACAAGACATTGAGAGAACTGAGCTGATGAGTGGCAGATCGAGTTAAACTTGAAAAAGTGTGAAGGCATTCACTTTGGAAGGAAAACTTTGCATGCAGAGGACAGGGTTAAAAGCAGGATACTTGCAGTGTAGAGGAATAGATGGATCTTGGGTTCCATGTCCACAGATCCACAATGTTGCCACGCAAATTGATGTGGTTGTTGAGAAGGCGCAAGGTGTGTTGGCTTTCACAAGCCGGGGAACTGAGTTTCATAGCTGTGATGTTATGCTGCAGCTCTATGAAGTTGAGTGCTGTTCTGCATTGAGAGCTTGTAAGCAACTGACATATGACTAGGTAGCAATCTCAGAATGTTCTTGGACAATTGAAAATATATAACATATGGCTGTTAAAAAGATACCTTGAGTTTCGGTTGTTCTCTGGACAATTTTTCATTTTTAACGAATCTGTTTAAATTATGCCTCAGGATAATAAATCCAACAGATTTTGAATTTACTGTTTTTCCAACATTTAACCAGAGATTATTTGATGTTGAGGGGATGAAGAAGTAGGCATTATGAAACTTAGACAGAGAGTAAACTGCCATCGAGAGAGACTGCCATGCAAAACATTCTCTATTAAAACTATGGGTTTTTTTGCATGCAACACCCTTGCAGTAAAAGACAGAAGACGACCCAATGAGATCCATAGTTGAAAGGAAGAGGATACTGGAGCTGACACCGCTGTCTGGTTTCGAAGTTAAATGATGCAATTTTAATTTAGTTATTTTTAAAAGGAACAGTATATTGTTATAGAGGTGGAGGCAGATAACATGTAGTTCAGAGAAAGGGAGCTTAGAGCTGTGAATAGTTGTTGTTCAATCTTCACTTTTAGAGTTAAGAAATAAATTGATGTTATTTTTCTTTAAATAGTGGAATTTTCAAGTTCTCTGTCACTCGTGCTTTAACAGGTTAGAAGGCAAGGTGAGCTTTTCTGTGTGTTTGGTTTGATTAACAAACGGGTTCATTGCTGTGTTGTAACAGCACACTTGGAACATTGTGTTCAGTTCTGGTCACCTTGTTATAGGAAAGATGTACAAGCGATAGTGAGGGTGCAGAGATATCCTTACGGCTCAACAGAAATATTGACACACATCACACGAGTGAATGAAATATTGAGGAAGTCACCACGCTAAAAATAAATACTGGCAGATTCTCCATGTCTGTATAAACGTCAGTGTGTCAGTGTCTGTGCTGATGCCTGTATATCTATGTGTACACGTGCATCAGTGTATCGGGATTTGTCTCTGTGTGTCTGCTTTAGTATCTGTGTTTCTGCACCAGTCACTATGTGTACCTGTGTATTTATATTCATATCTGTGTGTATCTGCGTGTCTATGTGGGTATCCGTGTGCCGTGTGCGGATCTGCCAGCCTCTCTGGTGTACACCTTAAAGAGTATTGCAACTGCAACTGCAATCAAACAATTCTGACCAAACCATTTGTAAGGTGATGCGATGAATGTATTACATGTTCTTTAAATTGAAATATTTTATAATTCACCCCTACAAGGTGTAAGTGAGAAAGGATTGAAAAGTCCTGAAACCGACCCAGTGGGGGTGGTAATATATCTAGGTATCAGACCAAACTGTTCTGTGCCTCCAGCGATATTTGTATAACCAAACAGCCGTGCAATGTGAGAGATTCGCAATATTTGATGTCCTCTGATAGAGAGGAAAAAACTGACACTTGTGCAGTGGCATGGGGAGACCAGCAGAGCGTGGCATTGTATGAATATAAACTTAATAGGGACAGACGTAGAGGTGGAGAAGGGGAGTAGGGGTTTATCTCAGTTTCAATGGTATTACCCCCAAACCCACAGAGCCATCATTTCACAAAGATGCACACCAACATGCATAGACACATTAAACGCACAACACATATGCACACTTACACGCAAACACATGCACATGCCCGCACACAGACACAGTGGTTTCTTTAAGATAGAGATAAGTACGTTTTTCATGAATAAGGGAATCAATGGTCAGTTGATGAAGGCAGGTGAATGTGGCTGAGAAACATTTTAAGTGTGATCAAACGGTTCAGCAGATCCAAGGGGTTAAATGGCCTAATTCTGTTCCAATTTCCTATTTTGTGAAGGGATTTATTTTGGAAGTCGAATTTGAATGCAGATTACTGGGTCAAGTGCAGGATTCGTAGCAGTGTGGAGGAACAAACGAATCTTGGGGTCCATGTCTGTCGGTGTCTCAGTTGCCACCTAAGTTGATAGGGTTTTAAGAAGGCATATGTTGTGCTGGCTTTTATTAGCAGCGGGACTGAGTTTAAGAGCCGGGCGATTCTGCTGCAGGTCTCTCAAGCCCTGGTGAGACCACATTTGAAACGTTCTGATGGCCTCATTATAGAAAGGATGTGGAAGCTGTAGAGCGGGTGTAGAGGAGATTTACCAGGATGCTGCCTGGACTAGAGGGCTTGACTGACGAAGAAAGGTTGAGGGAGCTACGGTCTTTCTCATTGGAATAAAGAAGGATGAGAGGTAACTTGATAGAGCTAAACAAGATGGTGAGAGTTACAGACAGAGTAAATAGTCAGAGACTTCTTCCCATGGTAGAAATGATTGTCACGAAGTGAGCATAATTTTAAGGTGTTTGGAGAAAGGTTTTGGAAGATATCAAAGGAAGTGAGTCACCAGGCCCCTCCCCTCCCCTCCCCACAAACCGGGTCCCTGGTACAGTGAGACAGCTGTGCTAAC
>NW_025215328.1:69217-70699 GCF_004010195.1 Chiloscyllium plagiosum
TCCCCCTCCCCCGCCCCCCAATCAGGGTCCCTGGTACTGTGAAACAACCATGCTAACCACTGAGACACCATTCCCCCGTCCCCGCCCCCTCCCCCAAAAAAGAGTCACTGTGCTCTGCAGTACTGGGGAAAATGTAAATAAAAGTGATGAGCTTAGAGCTATGATGTGTGGCCATAACAGAGACGTGGGTTTCGCAGGGGCAGGAATGGTTGCTGGCTGTTCCAGGGTTTTAGAACATTTAAAAAGAATAGGGAGGAGGTAAAAAGAGGAGGGGGGTGTAGCACTGCTAATCAGAGAGGGTATCACAGCTACAGACGTTACCATTATCGTGGAAGGTCTGCCTAATGAGGCAGTATGGGTGAAAATTAAGAACAGTAAGGCAGCAATCATCTCATTTGGGGTTTACTACAGGCCTCCCAAAAGAAGCAGGGAGATTGAAGAAAGCATAGGCCGGCAGATTTTGGAAAAGTGTGAATGGAATAGGGTAGTTGTAATGGGTGACTAACTTTCCTAATATTGATTGGAACCTCCTTCCAGCAGATGGTTTGGAAGGAGCTGTTTTTGTAAGGTGTGTTCAGGAGGGTTTCCTAACTCAGTACGTTGACAGGCCGACAAAGGGAAAGGACATTTTGGATTTGGTGCTCGGCAATGAGCTGGGGCAGGTGTCAGATCTTGCGCTGGGAGAGCATTTTGGTGATAGTGACCACAACTGCCTCAAATTCTATATAGCCATGGAGAAGGAGAGAAGCAGGCAAAATGGGAGGATATTTAGTTGGGGAAAAGGAAACTATGATACTATCAAGTTAAAAATCACACAACACCAGGTTATAGTCCAACAGGTTTAATTGGAAGCACACTGGCTTTCGGAGCGACGCTCCTTCATCAGGTGATTGTGGAAGGCTCGATCGTAACACAGAATTTATAGCAAAAAATTGCAGTGTGATGTAACTGAAATCATACATTGAAGAATTGATTGTCAGTTCGACATGAATCTATGTGGTTTTTGAGCAAAATGCAATGTAACTTTGTACCAAAAAATTCTTCACCAAACACAATATATATGTGTGCATGTGGGTCTTTGTCTGTCTGTATGTGTGTCTGTCTGGGGTGGGGGTTGTGAGTGTGAGAAACACACACACACACTCACATGCACACGGACACAGATACACACAGACGCGCCCACAGACACCCACACACACCCTGATAGACACACAGACTCACACGCATGCACCCCCTCACAGAATTAAGACACTCTGCACTCACTACACACACACACGCGCACACACACATTCTCACACTCACAACCCCCACCCCAGACAGACAGACACACACACACACAAAGAAATTTATGTAAAACTCTGTTATTTCACTTTTTAGATGGGAATCAATCTAAACATCAGGTCATAGATAGAGAACACAGGGGGCTAACACCTTCAACACATTGTCTAGCTATCAACATTTTTAACAGCTAACCCGAGAATG
>NW_025215328.1:71796-73410 GCF_004010195.1 Chiloscyllium plagiosum
GAATTGGCTGGTCGACAGAAGACAGCGAATGGTAGTGGAAGGAAAGTATTCTGCCTGGAAGTGAGTGGTGGTCCACAGGGCTCTGTCCTTGGGCCTCTACTGTTTGTAATTTTTATTAATGACTTGGATGAGGAGATTGAAGGATGGGTTTGCAAGTTTGCAGAGGACACAAAGGTTGGAGGTATCATTGACAGTATACAGGACTGTCGTAGGCTGCAGCATGACACTGCCAGGATGCAGAGATGGGCTGAGAGGTGGTAGATGGAATTCAAACTGGATAAATGCGAGGTGATGCATTTTGGAAGATCGAACTTGAAAGTTGAGTACAGGATTAAAGGCAGGATTCTTGGCAGTGTGGAGGAACAGCGGGATCTTGGTGTGCAGGTACAAAGATCCCTTAAAATTTCCACCCAGGTGGACAGGGTTGTTAAGAAAGAATATGGTGTTTTGGCTTTCATTAACAGGGGGATTGCGTTTAAGAGCAGTGAGATATTTTTGCAGCTCTATAAAACTTTGGTTAGACCGCACTTGGAATACTGTATCCAGTTCTGGTCGCCCTACTATAGGAAAGATGTGGATGCTTTGGAGAGGGTTCAGAGGAGGTTTACCAGGATGCTGCCTGGACTGGAGGGCTTATCTTACGAAGAGAGGTTGACTGAGCTCGGACTTTTTTCGTTGGAAAAAAGAAAGAAGAGAGGGGACCTAATTGAAGTGTAGAAGATAATGTGGCCTCCTCTATATTGGGGAGACAGGCCGCCTACTTGCGGTCCACAGAAAGATAATGAGAGGCATAGATAAAGTTGATAGCCACAAACCTTTTCCCAGGGCAGCAATTGTTAACACGTGGGGTCACAGTTTTAAGCTGTTTGGCGGAAAGTATAGAGCAGATGTCAGAGGCGGGTTCTTTACACAGAGAGTTGTGAGAGCATGGAATGCGTTGCCAGCAGCAGTTGTGGAAGCAAGGTCATTGGGGATATTTAACAGACTGAAGAAATGCATATGGTCACAGAAATTTGAGAGTTCATACATTAGGTTTACCTCACATGAGGATCAATGTTCGGCACAACATCGTGGGCTGAAGGGCCTGTTCTGTGCTGTACTGTTCTATGGTCTATTTTCTAAACAGTAAACAGTGACAAAACGCCACAGATGAGTCAGGATCTGGAGGTAGAAATAGAGGCAGCATATTGAGTCTGATATGATCCTCTTCCGAAAAACACATATTGAAATCAAAAAGTTAATTGTGTTTCTCTCTGCTCAGAACCTGCAAATGATTTCCTGCACTTTCAACTTAGTTACTCTTCTGGACAGTGGATATTTGTCTGATCTGAAAGCATATTGAAATCAAAAAGTTAATTGTGTTTCTCTCTGCTCAGAACCTGCAAATGATTTCCTGCACTTTCAACTTAGTTACTCTTCTGGACAGTGGATATTTGTCTGATCTGAAAGCGAACAGCGAAGCTGCCGTTTCTGTTGACGCTCAAGAACTTGGTTATGGCTTTTGAATGAAAAATGAAAACGTACGTGCCTGACAGCTCCCCAAATACCGATAGTTTATTGCCATTGCCATAATGCATTATAAAAATGTTGAACTTGGTGGTCATGACATCACAT
>NW_025215328.1:75383-80077 GCF_004010195.1 Chiloscyllium plagiosum
GTAAGTCTTATAGGTGTATGTCAATGTTGTGTGAATATTATAGGTGCAAATGTTATTGGTGTAAATGTTATTGGTGTCAATGTTATAGGCGTAAGTGTTATTGGTGTAAATGTTATTGGTGTAAATGATATAGGTGTAAATGTTATAGGGATAAGAGTTATAGGTGTACATGTTATAGGTGTAAATATTATAGATGTAAGTGTTAAAAGTGTAAATATTATAGGTTTAAATGTTATTGGCGTAAATGTTATAGGTGTAAATGTGAAAGGTGTAAGTGATATAGGTATAAATGTTATTGGTGTAAATGTTATTGGTGTACATGTTTTAGGTGTAAGTGTGATAGGTGTAAATGTTATAGGTGTAAATATTATACGTGTAAGTCTTATAGGTGTAAATGTTTTAGGTGTAAATGCTATAGGTGTAAATATTATAGATGTAAGTGTTATACGTGTAAATGTTATAGGTTTAAATGTAATTGGCGTAAATGTTATAGGTGAAAATGTGAAAGGTGTAAGTGTTATAAGCATAAATGTTATTGGTGCAAATGTTATAGGTGTAAATATTATTGGTGTACATGTTATAGGTGTAAATGTTATAGGTGTAAATATTATACGTGTAAGTCTTATAGGTGTAAATGTTTTAGGTGAAATTGTTATTGGAGTAAATGTTAGAGGTGTAAGTGTTACAGGTGTAAATGTGATACGTGCAAATGTTATAGTTGTAAATGTTATAGGTGTCAGTGTTATAGGTGTAAGTGTTATTGGTGTAAGTGTTATTGGTGTAATTGTTATAGGTGTAAATGTTATTGGGGCAAATAATATTGGTGTAAGTGTTATAGGTGTAAATGTTACTCGTTTAAATTTTATTGGTGTAAATATTATTGGTATAAATGATATAGGTGTAATTGTTATAGGTGTAAATGTTATAGGTGAAAATATTATAGGTGTAAATTTTATTGGTGTAAATGTTATTGGTGTAAATGTTATAGGTGCAAATGTTATAAGTGTAAGCGTATTGGTGTAAATGTTATTAGTGTAAATGTAGCTGGTGTCAATGTTATAGGTGTAAGTGTTATTGGTGTAAATGTTATTGGTGTAAATGTTATTGGTGAAAATATTATAGGTGCAAATGATATAGGTGTAACTGTTATAGGTGTAAGTGTTATAGGTGTAAATGTTATAGGTGTAAATGTTATAGGTGTAAATATTATACGTGTAAGTCTTATATGTGAAAATGTTATTGGTGTAAATGTTATAGGTGTAAGTGTTACAGGTTTAAATATTATACGTGTCAATGTTATAGGTGTAAATGTTATGGGATAAGTGTTATAGGTGGAAGTGTTATTGGTGTAAATGTTGTTGGTATAATTGTTATACATGTAAATGTTATAGGGGAAAATAGTATAGGTGTAAATGTTATTGGTGTGAAGGTTATAGGTGTAATATTGGTGTAAATGTTGTTGGTATAATTGTTATACATGTAAATGTTATAGGGGAAAATATTATAGGTGTAAATGTTATTGGTTTAAATGTTATAGGTGTAAATATTATACGTGTAAATGTTATTGGTGCAAATATTATTGGTGTATGTGTTGTAGGTGTAAATGTTATAGGTGTAAATATTATACATGTATGTCTTATAGGTGTAAATGTTATAGGTGTAAGTGTTATTGGTGTAAGTGTTATTGGTGTAATTGTTATAGGTGTAAATGTTATTGGTGCAAATATTATTGGTGTACGTGTTATAGGTGTAAATGTTACTCGTTTAAATTTTAATGGTGTAAATATTATTGGTGTAAATGATATAGGTGTAATTGTTATAGGTGTAAATATTATTGGTGTAAAGGTTATAGGTGAAAATATTATAGTTGTAAATTTTATTGTTGTAAATGTTATAAGTGTAAGTGTTATAGGTGTAAATGTAATAGGTGTTAATGTTATTGGTGTAAAGGTTATTGGTGTAAATGTTATAGGTGTAAGTAATAAAGGTGTAAATGTTATTGGTGTAAATATTATATGTGTAAGTCTTATAGGTGTAAATGTTATGGGTGTAAATGTTATTGGTGTAAATGTTATAGTTGTAAGTGTTATAGATGTAAATATTATACGTGTAAACGTTATAGGTGTAAGTGTTATAGGTGTAAATGTAACAGGTGTTAATGTTATTGGTGTAAAGGTTATTGGTGTAAAGGTTACACCATAAGACCATAAGACCATAAGACATAGTAGTGGAAGTAAGGCCATTCGGCCCATCGAGTCCACTCCGCCATTCAATCATGGCTGATGCGCATTTCAGCTCCACTTACCAGCGTTCTCCCCGTAGCCCTTAATTCCTCTAGACAACAAGAATCTATCAATCTCGGCCTTGGAGACATTTAGCGTCCCGGCTAGAAATGAGTTGAGTTGCTATAAATGTGTTTTGCTTATTGCTGATGTCTTTTCGAAGTGGATTGAAGCCTAACGAATACAATCCCAGTATCCTCAGCCTTTCCTCATATGTTAGACCTCATAGGTTATAGGTGTAATTGTTATCGGTGTAAATGTTATAGGTGCAAATGTTATAGGTGTATGAGTTATAATTGTAAATGTTATAGATGTAAATATTATTGGTGTAAATATTATACGTGTAAGTGTTATAGGTGAAAATGTTATAGGTGTAAATGTTATAGGTGAAGGGTAATAGGGGTAAATGTAATAGGTGTTGATGTTATTGGTGTAAAGGTTATTGGTGTAAATGTTAAAGGTTGTAAATGTTATAGGTGTAAATTTTATTAGTGAAAATGTTATAGGTGTAAGTCTTATAGGTGTAAATGTTATTGGTGTAAATACTATAGGTGCAAATGTTATTGGTGTAAATGTTATTGGTGTCAATGTTATAGGTGTAAGTGTTATTGGTGAAAATGTTATTGGTGTAAATATAATACATGTAAGTGTTATTGGTGTAAATGTTATTGGTGTAAATATTATAGATGTAAGTGTTAAAAGTGTAAATGTTATAGGTTTAAATGTTATTGGCGTAAATGTTATACGTGTAAATGTGAAATGTGTAAGTGATATAGGTATAAATATTATTGGTGTAAATGTTATTGGTGTACATGTTTTAGGTGTAAGTGTGACAGGTGTAAATGTTATAGGTGTAAATATTATACGTGTATGTCTTATAGGTGTAAATGTTATAGGTGTAAGTGTTATTGGTGTAAGTGTTATTAGTGTAATTGTTATAGGTGTAAATGTTACTAACTTAAATTTTAATGGTGTAAATATTATTGGTGTAAATTATATAGGTGTAATTGTTATAGGTGTAAATATTATTGGTGTAAAGGTTATAGATGAAAATATTATAGTTGTAAATTTTATTGGTGTAAATGTTATTGGTGTAAATGTTATAGGTGTAAATGTTATAGGTGTAAGCGTATTGGTGTAAATGTTATTGGTGTAAATGTTATAGGCGTAAATATTATTGGTGCAAATGTTATTGGTGTAAGTGTTATCGGTGTAAATGTTATTGGTGTAAATGTTATTAGTGTAAATGTTACTGGTGCCAATGTTATAGGTGTAAGTGTTATTGGTGTAAATGCTATTGGTGTAAATGATATAGGTATAAGTGTTATAGGTGTAAATATTATAGGTGTAAATGTTATAGGTGTAAATGTTATTGGTGAAAATATTATTGGTG
Organism: Chiloscyllium plagiosum; assembly: GCF_004010195.1. Classification (NCBI taxonomy): domain Eukaryota; kingdom Metazoa; phylum Chordata; class Chondrichthyes; order Orectolobiformes; family Hemiscylliidae; genus Chiloscyllium; species Chiloscyllium plagiosum. The sequence continues at coordinate 79,059 of NW_025215328.1, forward strand.
TAAGTGTTATATGTGTAAATGTTATTGGTGTAAATGTAATTGGTGAAAATATTATTGGTGTAAATGATATAGGTGTAAATATAATAGGTGTAAATGTTATAGGTGTAAATGTTATAGGTGTAAGAGTTATAGGTGTAAGTGTTTTTGGTGTAAATGTTATAGGTGTTAATGTTATTGGTGCAAATATTATTGGAGTAAATGTTATAGGTGTAAGTGTTATAGGTGCAAATGTTATAGCTGTAAATATTATATGTGTATGTCTTATTGGTGTAAATGTTTTAGGTGGAAATGTTATTGGTGAAAATGTTATAGGTGTAAGTGTTATAGGTGCAAATGTTATACGTGTAAATGTATATTATTGGTGTAAATATTATAGGTGTAAGTGTTATACGTGTAAATATTATAGGTGTAAACGTTATAGGTGTAAATATTATTGGTGTAAATGTTATAGGTCAAACAATTATCGGTGTAAATTTTATAGGTGTAAATGTTATCAGTGTAAATGATATAGGTGTAAGTGTTATATTGTAAGTGTTATAGGTGTAAGTGTTATTGGTGTAAATGTTATTAGTGTAAGTGTTATACGTGTAAATGTTATGGGTGAAAATATTATACGTGTATATTTTATTGGTGCAAATGTTATTGGTGTAAATGTTATAGGTGTAAATGTTACAGGTGTAAGTGTTATAGGTGTAAATGTTACTGGTGTAAATATTATTGAAGTAAATATTATTGCAGTAAGTGTTATAGGTCTAAATGTTGTTGATGTAAATATAATTGGTGAAAATAATATGTTATAGGTGTAAATGTTATAGGTGTAAGTGTTATTGGTGTAAATGTTATAGCTGTAAATATTATATGTGTATGTCTTATTGGTGTAAATGTTTTAGGTGGAAATGTTATTTGTGAAAATGTTACAGGTGTAAGTGTTATAGGTGCAAATGTTATACGTGTAAATGTTATAAGTGTAAAAGTTATCGGTGTAAGTGTTATAGGTGTAAGTGTTATTGGTGTAAATG